>NW_024716951.1:3524770-3527270 GCF_018991925.1 Homarus americanus | reverse complement strand
CAAAAACCATAATCATCAACGCGAATACTACTACTACTACTACAACTACTACTACTACTACTAATAATAATAATAATAATAATAATAATAGTAATAATAATAATAATTACTAATTACGAAAAAACGAGCAAAACTATTTAGTCCCGTAGTCTCTCAAAACACAACATTGGGCTGAAAAACTTTCCACTCACCCACCACCACAACAACATCCACAGTGTTACACAACCACGCAGCTGACAGTGAAATCGTCGGCAACACCAATCCCGGCTGACATCCCGGCTGACATCCCGGCTGACGTCTCCAGATTGGCATGGAAGATTGTATTAAATTGGCTAATCAATTTTGAGTGTATCCGAGGCTTCTGTCAGTCTAGTGAGAGTGAAACTGAGTGAGTGATGGGATTAACGAGGAAGGTTGGTGAGAGTGCGTGGGAGAGTGTGTGGGGATGGTGAAGGTTGGTGAGAGTGCGTGGGAGAGTGTGTGGGGATGGTGAAGGTTGGTGAGAGTGCGTGGGAGAGTGTGTGGGGATGGTGAAGGTTGGTGAGAGTGCGTGGGAGAAGGGGTGGGAGGGTAAAGTGGTAGAGTGCGTGGGAAAGAGTGTAGAGAGGAAGGGGAGGGCGGGTGTGGAAGAGTACGTGGTAATATGGGAGAGAATGGAGAGGTGAAAAGAACAATAATAATAACAATAATAAAAATATCAATAATAATAATAATAATAAATATAATAATAATTTACAACCTGGATATAAAACCTAAATTAAATTGGGATAAAACAAATAAAATAACAAATAAAAATGTATTAAAAAAATCCATAAATAAAAGTAACTAAAGGAAAAACTCTACCAAATTATATAGTTCAGTGTGGCGAAAAGAGGTTTGACATCCATATTTCCGGGTTTTGTAATACTAGTTTCATATCCGGGTTATGTAATGACGATATTCAGTGGACCATCAAAAAATATAAATTATTTTGAGGAGAGATTTTGTGTTATTTCTCATGATTGTGTGTTTGTTTATGTTTGTATTTATTTGTGTGTTTGTTTATTTGTTTTTGTGTTTGTTTTTTTGTGTGGTTGTAGTTTGTGTTACTTGCTTGTTTATTTGTGTTTGTTGTTCTGTTTGTTTTTGCCTGTCATAAACACACACACACACACACACACCCAGATGGTTAACACAGATGGTCATTACAGGTGGTTGGTGGCATTTGTAAATTATATCAATATTAACTTTATGATAAAATTTAACAGAGAGAGAGAGAGAGAGAGAGAGAGAGAGAGAGAGAGAGAGTTTATTCGGGAACCACTGCGTCACGCTTCACTACACAAAACACCGTTAAAGAGAACCGTCTCATCTACGCCATCTGGACAGAATAAAGATGGTGGTTATATATAATGTGTGAACAAGTCCTTTCTTCTGACATTTACTTTCTTTAACTTTACACATGATATTTTTTAAAGATGAAGTGAAGTAGGTGAGTTTATTTGTTTGTTTTTACTGTTGACTCTCTCTCTCTCTCTCTCACACACACACACACACATATACAAGAATCATTAGCCCCACAAAATTTAAAACAATAACGATAATTACAACATTACACATACAAACGTTCACACTAAAACTGCAATTTACTGCAATTTGCAATGCAATGTGGAATTACAGAAAACTTATGAATTCAGGTAATTTCCCCCCTCCCCCTCCCACCCCCCGTCATGGGCATTAGTGTTCAACATTGCCAGGATCTACTCTTGCTAATTATTTACCTCCAACTATTAGTAATTAGGTGGAGTAGAATATAGAAATAATTACGGTCAATGATATGGATGTGATGCGCCTTTTGTTTATAGTTGGACAGATTGAGTAAAATATTGGACAGGTCATAGATTGGACAGTTATGGTACAAGATGGTGAATAGACAGTGTAATAGAAAACAAAAGAAGGTCGAGTGAAGCGATAATAATGGGAGAAGAGACGATCCAGTGTAAACAAAAGAAGGTCGAATGAAACGATACTAATGGGAGAAGAGACGATCCAGTGTAAACAAAAGGTCGAATGAAACGATGCTAATAGGAGAAGAGACGATCCAGTGTAAACAAAAGAAGGTCGAATGAAACGATACTAATGGGAGAAAAGACGATCCAGTGTAAACAAAAGGTCGAATGAAACGATACTAATGGGAGAAGAGACGATCCAGTGTAAACAAAAGGTCGAATGAAACGATACTAATAGGAGAAAAGACGATCCAGTGTAAACAAAAGGTCGAATGAAACGATACTAATGGGAGAAGAGACGATCCAGTGTAAACAAAAGAAGGTCGAATGAAACGATACTAATGGGAGAAGAGACGATCCAGTGTAAACATTAGAACGAAGAACAATATCAGATTCTCACCATTACAAAAAACGTACAAACCCACTCTTCTATCTTACCTAGGAAATCACCAATACCGTGTAGGATAAACTAATACAAACGAACCCTAGATATTCACTATAAATATTGACAA
>NW_024716951.1:3507270-3517270 GCF_018991925.1 Homarus americanus | reverse complement strand
GGGAGGAAGATGGAGGGGAAGTGGAGTGGGAAGAAGAGGAGGAAAAAAGTTAAGAGGTAGGAAGAGGAGGAGGAAGAGGAGGAGGAGGGCATAGAAGGAGAGAAGGAGGATAAAGAGGAGGAGGAGGAGTAGGAGAGTAAAAAGGGTGAAGAAGAGGAGAAGGTGTGAGGAGAAAGTGGAGATAATAAGAGTGTTAGAATGTGAGATAAAGAGACATGAAAGATGATGTCTCTCTCTCTCTCTCTCTCTCTCTCTCCTAATCACCTGATAGTCATTAAAGTTAGGGGGTCCTGGTGATCGTCGTCTTAATGAGGTCGCTGATAGTGTGGGTAAGATAACAGGAGTCAGGTTTTAAACCCCGTTATAAAGTCTTGTGGTAAAATTCCTCTTATTATTGGTTATTATAAAGTATTTGTTTCTTGTTGTTGTTGTTGTTGTTCTTTTAATCTTCTTCTTTGTGTCATTATTTGTCTTTCTATTCTTTATTCTCTTTTCCTTTCTCCTTCCCTTATCCTGACCATCTTTCCTTTCCTCGTTCTCTCTCTTTTCCTTCCTATTTTCCTCCCTCCTTCCCCTCCTCTCTTCCTCCCTCCATCTCCCTTCCTGTCTCCCTCCCTCCCCTCCTCTCTTCCTCCCTCCATCTCCCTTCCTGTCTCCTCCTCACCCTGATATAATAGTTTTAATAACATGTTATTCTCCCAAGTTTCCTCTCCTCGGCTTTGGCTCAACACCAACCTGGAATGACCAACAAAGTCTATGTGTGTGTGTGTGTGTGTATGTGTATGTGTGTGTGTGTGTGTGTGTGTGTGTGTGTGTGTGTGTGTGTGTGTGTGTGTGTGTGTGTGTGTGTGTGTGTATGTGTATGTATGTGTATGTGTGTGTGTGTGTGTGTGTGTGTGTGTGTGTGTGTGTGTGTGTGTGTGTATGTGTGTGTGTGTGTGTGTGTGTGTGTGTGTGTGTGTGCCCGCGCCCGCACGCACATCACCTGCTCAACCCAATATCCCAAGTTTGTTTACATATGACGTCATTAACCCAGGATGTTTGACGTAATAACCATCTCAACCAATCCCGTGGCTAGGAAACTCTCACCTTTATCCACACTCTCCCTAAGACCCATAATCCTTCCTCTCCCTCACCCACCCACATAACCTTCTCTCTCACTCACACCTTGACGACAACTAGACCGATTTTGAGTAACATTTTATGCATTCACACATGATTTGTTGAATATGTCGCCCCCCGTTTAGAAACAGTGAGAGTTGGCAGGTGTGTGTGTGTGTGTGTGTGTGTGTGTGTGTGTGTGTGTGTGTGTGTGTGTGTGTGTGTGTGTGTGTGTGTGTGTGTGTGTGTGTGTGTGTGTTTAGTGTTTCAAGACCGTTTTGTTTGGTAGTTTCCGAGACACAGATGTTTGGAAGTTGCCATTAGGTGGAGAAGGGATTTTGAGCTGTGTTTTAGTAGGATATAAAGCCTCGAATTCTCTATTTGTTTTTATAGGATCTAGTATAGAAAGCATAAGGGATTTTGAGCCGTATTTTAACTGGGTATAAAGCCTCGAGTTCTCTATTTGTTTTTATAGGATCTAGTATATGATGTATAAGGGATTTTGAGCCTAATTTTAGCTGGTTATAAAGATTCGAATTCTATTACTGTTTTTATACTGGTTCTATTGCTTGGGGAAAAAAGGGGATTTGATCCTTGTTTTAGTTGTGTATAAAGATTCGAATTCTGTGTTTGTGTCTTGCCGGATCTAGTGTATGAAGTATAAGGGAATTCAAGTGTTTTTTATTTTATTAAGATTACGTTTCTGTTATGATGAGTTACCACAGGAAAAATAAAGGATAGTAACCCCTTTGTTTCATTAGATATAAAGTCCTGAATTCTCTGTTGTTGAGTTTATACACAAAGAATAAACGATCTGATCCTTATTGACCAAAGTATAAATGATTTGATTCTCTTATGTTGATAGATTATAAGGGTTATGTATTAATGTGAGGTGACGCTTTGTCTTAATTGTTTTGTGCTGCATGGATGAGAGAAAAGGAGGGAGAGAGGAGAGAACAGGGAGAAAAGGGAGAGAAAGAGGGAGGAAAATGAGAGTAAGAGGGAAAGAATGAGAAGAAGGAGGAATGGGAGAGAAAGAGGGAAAGAATGAGAACAAGGAGGAATGGGAGAGTAAGAGGGAAAGAATGTAAATATACGGTTATATAAAATCTATCGACACATAAATAGATAGATAGACAAACAAACATACAGGTATATAAACACGTATATAAACTGTCAGGTATATAAACACGTATATAAACTGTCAGGTATATAAACACGTATATAAACTGTCAGGTATATAAACACTCAATTATATGCAGTAAACAATACAGGTATATAAAGTTTCAGGTATATAAAGTTACAGGTATATAAACAAGTAAGGATGTAAGCTCTCAGGTATATAAACACACAGGTATACAAACTTTCAGGTATATAAACAGACAATATAAATATACCTGGTGTAGTTTTTTCTCTGTCAATAAATTCTGTTTGAAGTTGAAATTGACTCGAGTTTATTTATTTAACTGGACAATATTATCAGCCTCTGTTATTATTCCTACTACATTACGTTGATCTGTCTCTCTGTCTGTCTGTCTCTCTGTCTTTTATGTCTGTCTGTCTGTCTGTGTTTGTTTCTGCTTGTCTCCTGTCTAGCTGTCTGTTTGGCTGTGTATATATCCGTTTACCTGTTTGTGTGTCTGTCTGTAAGTCTGTCTCAGTATCTGTCTGTGTGTGTGTGTGTCTGTCCGCCCCGTCTGTTTACATTTCCTAAACAGACAATTCGTAATACAAAAAAAATTAATAAATAAATAAAATAAAATCAACAGTAAATGGTGTTTGTTTTTTGTTTTTAATCTCATCTCTGACATTTTAAACCAAACGAACTATCATTGATTTACTGCCAGTTCTCTCTATTCTCCCGAACATGACCTCAGCCAGCTTGGCTGTCGACGGTCACTAAACACGTTATCGAACTTGTTTAAACACGTTTCAGATTGACACGACTTTGCTCGTCCAATTTGCTAGACGGGGGAGGCGGGCTCCAATCTGGGGGGGTGTGAGGGAGGGAAGGGGAGACGAGAACGAGGAGGAGGAGGGAAATGAGAGGGGAGAGGAAAGAGGGAAGAGGGAGGGGTTGAAATGGGGTAAGTTAAAAAGGGATAGCTAAAGTAGTTAATTAACATGACAGTGCCAACAACAGTGCCAACAACAGTGCCAACAACAGTGCCAACAAGAGAGTGGTGGTGGTGGTGGTATACAATATGGCTTGGGTCGAGACACCTTTAGTACCCAGGAGAGAGCGCGTCACTTTGTTTATGTGAGAGTAAACAGCAGTGACGGTGTGGCGCTTGTTGTAGTGAGGGCCTTACTGTGAGAGAGAGAGAGAGAGAGAGAGAGAGAGAGAGAGAGAGAGAGAGCCAGCTAAACCTTATTCAACTTTATAATCAATCAAAACTCCATCTAATTATTACTCATTAGCCCCAACCAGTCATATTTAATCCATCTTAATTATAATTATTTCCAATTAATTCTCGCCACAATATTTACTACGCCAATTTTTCTTTCCCTTAATTATTGAAGAATTTAATCGGATTTCAGGAGCCGAAGAATTAAAGTTTGCTGCAAGTTCTCTGTTTTAATTACTACGCACCTGTCCTATACACCTGGACAATATACCTGGAGTATTTATATCTGTCATTACATACCTTTCATTATATACCTGTCATTATATACCTGTCATTATATATCTGCAGTATATAGTTCTGTTTATAACTTTATATTATTATTATTATTATTATTATTATTATTATTATTATTATTATTATTATTATTATTATTATTATTATTATTATTATTATTATTATTATTATTATTATTATTATTATTATTATTATTATTATTCTCACAGTGCTCACGTCTCTCCACTAAGACACACGGGGGTTGTCAGGTACACCCAGGTAGGTCCATCAGGCAGGTAATCAACGCCTCTGCAGCCCCGCTTAATTGGACAGGTGAAGTCATTATTAACACCAAACATGTTTAAGCCAGTTTGGTGTAATATGTTTAGTGACGTCATTAACCCCAGTAGAGTGAGGTTAGTTTAGTGTGGAGATGGTGATGGTTTTAACAACATAAACAACAACAGCTGCAAGAACAACAACAACATAACAAATAATAATAATAATAATAATAATAATAATCTGTGTTCGTGTGTGTGGTGGTAACATCAGATTTTTCACGAAGTTTGACTACTTAACAACATCGTCCTTTGGATATATTTTTATCCATGTTTTTCTTTTGTCTTTTGTCATGTAACTCATTAATTAAATTCTGTCTTATTTTGAAGAATTTGTTTTTGATATTTTATTTTTTATTGCATTTTTTTTTATTTTACGTTTTGTTTGATGTTAATAAAAGTAACATGGCCCGACGTCCTCAACAGGCTATTACGTGGACTTGTCTTCTCTAATTTATGGATTTTTCCTTTCTCCGGTAATGAACACCTGATTCTCACAATCCTCCAATCAGGAGAGGGGAATAAATGCTCTTAATCTCTATCCTCGTTGTGAGTGGTTGTTTTTTTTTACCCGGAATGTAATATCTTGGGACTTTAAGGGGACACTAAAAGTTTTCATCGTTACTAAGGCTGTGACTTTTCCCCCAACCAATCAGGGAGTTGGGATTATACGTCCTTAATTGTTATCCTCGTTCTGGTTGGTTGGTTTTCTCCCCGGTTTGATCTCTTTGGACTTCTATGGCGTATCTAGAGACTCTCATTGTTAATTGGCTGTGTGTTTTCCCGACCAATCAGTGTGCAGGAAGATGTGCTGTTAATCTATATGTGGATTTTGTTTGGTTGGCTTTTTTCGTGGCTGTGCTGTCTTAGGACCTTTGAGGAATGTTAAAGACAATTGTTTTTATTATTTTGAGTGAGTCTAATAATAGTTTGAGGGAGATAAGACGGAAGTGAAACGTAGAGAGAGAGAGAGAGAGAGAGAGAGAGAGAGAGAGAGAGAGAGAGAGAGAGAGAGAGCTGAAGAAAGTGTTATCCCACATCTGTAGTCACATACGCGTCTTCATTCGCGTCTCCTGAAGTGATTTACTAGACCACACAAAGTGCTAAACCACAGTTATTGTACCATAAGGCTCAGATTAAGTAGCAGGTGACCTATTAGGGTGAAGAATGTGCTATGCAGCGCCGAAAATGTCATAAGGTTGAGAATGTTGAGAAGTGAGGTGATGTAGTAGGTGGAAGAAAGTGCTAAATCACATGTTATTGGGTCATTAAACTCATATTGGTAGGTTTTGTGGTAAGGGATAGGGTGAGCAACATGCTATACCACCTGGGTTGTGTTATAAGGCTTAGTAGTTATGAACGTGCCTTACCACACCTATTGTATCATAAAGCTCAAAATTATTAAGTTTCTTGGTGCCCGATGATCTCATGTGACCTATCAGATGAAGACGGTGTTATACCACATCCACTGTGTCATACGGGTCAGATTCATATGTAGTTTGAGTGGTTGGTGACCCGTAATGACCTGTGATATGTCGTTCATAAGTAAAGTTGCCAGGTTAAAGTTTTGTGTTTGTTTTTTGGTGTTTGTTTTTTTGTGTTTGTTTTTTGTGTTTGTTTTTTGTGTTTGTTTTTTAGTTGTTTGTTGCGGTAAAGACTTGAGTTTCCTGTAGAGCGTGAAGAGCGGTACGAAAGTTTCATCTAAAAGTAAACAGTTTTTTTCCTGTAAATGCGGAAAGGGTGGGGGGTGGGGGGGGTGGGTGTGGGGGTGGGGGTGGGTGTGGGGGGGGAGAGGATTTACAGCGTTGCCAGCCGTATAATTCCTCTAAAACATTAGTTCACAACAAAATATCTCCTACAGTCCCAAACAACGACAAAACATTAAACTTTTTTTTGTTTTGTAATTTATAATCAAATGAATGTTTTTGTTGTTTTTTTGTTTTTATTACAGTATCTTATCTTATCTTATCTTATCTTATCTTATCTTATCTTATCTTATCTTATCTTATCTCTGTACTGTACTCTGAGGCAACAATACCACCATTACTCTCGACGATTATGGGTGCGACAGTTTACAATGAGTCGTATATTCTAGTTTAGTTTCCCCTAACACCCAGTGATCTGTATACGTACACTTGAGATATTAGGGAGAGAGAGAGAGAGAGAGAGTTTTATCTCTCACGAAGTTACTCGTTATTCTTCGTTGTGAAAGAGATAAAAATTCTAAGAAAAAGAGGATAAGAGGACGGATAAAGAAGAAGACGAGGGGGAGGAGGAGGAAAAAGAGAAAGAGGAGAGTGAAGAGGAAGAGGAGAAGAAGATGATGAGTAATTAATGGACTGGGAGAGTTTGGATCCCTCTGAGTCTGTGTAAATAAATAAAAATTGTAAATATACAGACTTACATTTGATTTAGACATAATGATATAATATGCAGTGAATACATTTACAGGGCTGTACAGTACATAAATCAGGAGTTGTTTATTATTTTAGCAATAGCTGGGATGGTGCTGTTCTTATATCTATCGGTGCGGGCTCTTATGGGCTGAATTTGTTGTAGTGGTGACTGCGTGAGTTGGGTGGGGGTGCAGGTGTGTGTGTGTGTGTGTGTGTGTGTGTGTGTGTGTGTGTGTGTGTGAGTAAAAGACAGACAGACAGACAGACAGACAGACAGATAAACCATACTAATCACCCATTAACATGACGTAATAATGACTACACCTTTTATTATCAGCGTATATTTTTTCCCCCAGTTAAAGTGTTCAGTAATTTGTAGCTTTATTTATTGGTCGTCTCATTAACTTAATCAAAAACCCAACACAATATTGACACTGGGTTAATTACTGAAGGTTATAATGGTGCAAAGTGAGAGAGAGAGAGAGAGAGAGAGAGAGAGAGAGAGAGAGAGAGAGTGTGTGTATATTGTGTTAGCTCTCTCTCTCTCTCTCTCTCTCCTTCACCTTATACATAACGTGGGTGACCTTCAAACTCTCGTTCACTTTAATTAGTTTTTGTTCAGTACGACCGGCCATAGAGGGGCTGGCACTATTCCTGGCACTGTTTCTGATGCTGTTGTTGTCACGGTTGTTGGCACTGTTACTGACACTGTTCTTGGCACTGTTCCATACCTTTACATGTCACAGCTCAGGATATATACACTCGGATCTTTAGCATTTGCTGGTGTGATAGACAGACAGACAGACAGATAGATTGATAGATAGATAGATAGATAGATAGATAGATAGATAGATAGATAGATAGACAGATAGATAGATAGATAGATAGATTGATTAAACTTGACAGCATTAGACACGACCAACAAACATCATCTGATTTGCATATTTTGCCTAACTGTTGTGAGTCCTTCTTACCTGGAGCTTAATGGGTGATTACATGAAAAGAGGAGGAAGAGGAAGAAGAGAGGAAGGAGGAGCAGGAGGAGGAGAGGCTAAAAGCAGCAGAGGAATAAATGGGCATTAAGAGAAAATGATGCGAGAGAGAGAGAAAGACGAAGAAGAAGAAAGGAATAACAAAAAGAATATAGCGTAAATACAAGACACAAGAGACTAAGAAGAAAGAGCAGATAATGAAGAAGGAAGAGGAAAAAGGATTGAATTAATAAAACAAAACCAAAAATAGATGGGAAATAGAATAAAATAATGGAGTGAAGAAGAGAACTAGAAACACAACGCAGTAAGGAAGTAAGGTAATAAGGAAGGAGGAAGAGGAAGGAAGGAACAAACTAATAAAAATGGTTAAAAAAAAAATCCAATATTTACCTGAACTCAACCATGGGAGTCGGCCAGCTGAACCTTAATGACTTGTGTGGGCGTGGGAGACTACCTGTACTTTACCTGTACCTAATAACTTTACCTGAGTGTTTCCCCAGGTACGGTACACCTCAACACTCGTCTAAACCCATCTACTAGCCTCTTGAGATAGATTCTTCTGACTCGAAACTTCCTAATGAAGCTTCGTAAAAATAAACCCGAATCTTTATGTCATTGTTAGTGTTATTATCGTATTAGATGACGTCATTATAACCTCATGATAACAAGAAGGACGACACTTAAGTCACTATAACACCACAAGACATCTTTAAGGACTATCTCGTTCTAAGTGCCTCGAACTTGGCACTTTGAAGCAGTGAAGCAGTCGAGGATTGCTGATCAGAGGCCTTCCTCCCCACTTATACCTGCTGGTCTACCTGCCGAGATTGTGTGTACCTGAGTCAGCCTTTGTTGTGTGTGTGATTGTTCTCTCTCTCTCTCTCTCTCTCTCTCTCTCTCTCTCTCTCTCTCAAGGGTATCGGTAGATGTGTTAGATTCAGCACGTTGAGGACGGCTTACCTGAGCTGATCATCATAGTCAGGTGAAGGTGATGTGTGAACCAGTCTCTCTCTCTCTCTCTCTCTCTCTCTCTCTCTCTCTCTCTCTCTCTCTCTCTCTCTCTCTCTCTCTCAGTAAAAAATATCGCATAGTTACTTGCAAAAGAAACGGGACCTTGGCAAATTCCCAACTTCAAATTTCGCTGCTCTTCCTCCTCCTTCTCTTCCTTCTTCTCCAACTCCTCCTCCTTGTTCTTCTCCTACACCTACTTTTCTTACCCTGCCTCCTCCTCGCATGGCACTCCCTCTTCCTCTTCCTACGCTTCCCCTCCTCCTATACTAGCCCCTTCCACCTGCACTCTCTCCTCCCCTTTTCCTCTCCCCCCTCCTCCCACAGTCCCTTCTCCTCTTAAACGTTCTCTTCCTCCTCCTCGTTTCTCCTACACTCCTTCCTCCTACACTTTATCCTCCTCTTCCTCCTCCTCTCCCCCCCCTCCTCTTCCTGCTCCTTCTCTTCGTTTCTCCTACATTCCCTCCTACACTGTCTCTTCCTCCTCTTCCTCCGCCTCCTACACTGAACACCACTGAGGAGGTCACCTGGTGATTGCTTATTCAAGGGCCTACCTCACCTGTCGGCTTTAAGAGCGACACTGACTCCTCGTCCCCCACACTACCTGACCAAGGCAAGTGTCAGGCTATCCTCTCTCACCTTCTCTGGCCAACACGTGATGCGGAAGAAAGATTTCCTTTGGTAAATAACTTTGTATCGTCTACGGTGTGTTGTAAGCAGGTGATGTGTATATTCATTCATAAACTATTTACTACGGTGTAATGATAATGTAAACACGGAGATGTAAATTTTCATTCATTGGTTGATTAACTGACTCTCTATTGTTATTGTTTGTAAACACGTGATGCGGAAGAATTCATTCATAAGATTACTGTTGTTGTTGTTGTTTTACTCTGGCGTAGTGTTACTGTTCATAAACATATGACACGAGGTTTCATTCAGAAATTTGTTGTTTATTTACTTTTGTGTAACGGTCGTGTTTGTACGCACTACACTCTAATGGGATTCATTCATACATTTTTTGACTCTGTTGACTGTTGTGTGGTGGTAATGTTTGTAAACAATGGAAGTGAGACTGTGGTGAGTCATGGGGTCTGGAACTAAATCAATACACATATACAGACACACATACAGTCCCCATCCACCTACCCAAGCACATTAACCCACACATCCCCTATACTTACACACACACACACACTTACACACACTCACACACATATAAACCCTCTCCTCATGCACCCACCCTCCTCCACACTCCCTCCCCCATGCACCCTCCTTTCCCCCATATACCATCCCTACCCCTCCCATACACCCCCATATACCCTCCCTTCCCCCACACAACCCTTCATATCATGGGCAGTGACCCGAAACTTTAAAAATCGTATCCTAGTTGAAGACGCCACGACCACCCAGAACAGTGGATGACGATGAGGCTGTAAGGTCATTGTAAGTCAGTCAGGAAAGAAATTTTAGAGGAAATTTATGTTAATTCTTTTTTTCCTGAGAATTTGCAGGAAGACGTGTTGAAGTGTGAAGGATTGAGA
>NW_024716951.1:3462270-3499770 GCF_018991925.1 Homarus americanus | reverse complement strand
AGCAGCAACATCAAGAGGTCTTAAAACAAGTGAGCATCAACATCAACAACCTAAACCAACAACATCATTATCTGATTCTCACTAGGGTGCTTCAGGCCACCTCCGTCTTGCTCTGTTTGATCTGATTTTAATGAGTTTCTTCATTATATTGTCAAAGTAACCGCGCAAACAAAAAAAAAAACATCGTATGTAAAGGAACACGCGAATCACCACCATATTTAGACGGATTCTTCTATTATGAACAGTTTTGTGAATAAAAATATCAAAATCAAAAGCAAAAACAATGGAATATCATACAGGTATCTCACCCCTACTATTTGTCCTAGTTTGATCCATTGTAATTGATATAGTACAAACATAACTCCCACCATGACATAATCAGGTGACTGGCTCGGAAGGTCCCCCAGGTGGTTTCTGTCTCGCATTTTTTTTTATTATTTCAAGAGTAAACCACGGAAATATATAAGCCTATCGGATATAAACAAACCAAATCCTCGGTGGTGCTCTGGCGGCCTGTATATTCAGTAAAAATTTGTTACAGCATGAACGCATTTCTTGGCTTTTACTGATTGACTCGTCCTGAAAACAAAAGAATATCGAGTGTAAACAAACAATCGTACTATCACTATAATAAGTTTCCTTCTTTCTCTTTCGCTGGATTTTTGGACCAATAAGAACGCGTTTTTTTTTTATAAGGTAAACTTCCTCAAAACAAAGAAGCATCGACGATAAACAAACCAATAACTGGAGGCTGCTTAAGGCTATCGGAGGTAAACAAACATAATCAGGCGGCCACAACCTCTGGGATAATATTAACGTGTTTCTTTGTGCTCAACTTCCCGCCATGATGGAGTTATGAGCCAGGCAAAAAGAGAGGTCGTGTGCAGGCCGTTGAGTATGTGGGGTCGTGTTGCCTTGGTGACGTATCTTATTTCTCACCTCTTCCTCTTACCTCTTTCTCTTATTTCTTATATCTTTCCATTTTCATCCTCTGCTCTGTACCTTTTCCTCTTTCAATTTCCTTCCTCTCTGTCTTGCTTCACTCCCTGTCTTTCATCTTCCTCCTCCCCTCTCATCCTTTCTTCAATTTCCTTACCCCATCGAATCACACTTACATACATACAAACAAACAGAGATCACACACACACACACACACACACACACACACACACACACACACACACACACACACATCTCTCCTCCTCTACTACACCTCCCCATCACTACCACCAGCAGCAGTTAGGCAATCGAGAGGAAAACTACAATCAAGTCACCATTTTTAGAGCTCCCCTGATCGGTGATTGGTCAGTGTGGGCTTAATGGAGGCACTGGGATTAATCCTCTCCGGAGCCCAAAAATTCCTTTCTTCTATTCGCCTGGAAATTAATCTCTGGTGCGGGACGATACTTTTTCCCCTCCAAGATCCAGCAATCACGAAGAGGATTAAGTTGTTGACTTTTGTGGCGATCGAACTGTAATGTACCGTGAGAGAGAGAGAGAGAGAGAGAGAGAGAGAGAGAGAGAGAGAGAGAGAGAACAAATTACATTACTGTTAGGGAAAGTTATCTACCTGTCTGGTCCTTTACTGATTACCAACCATCACCTTGACTACCTGGTACTACTACTACTTTCTGTCCGTACTACTGTCTGTCCGTACTACTGTCTGTCCTTGGTACTGTCTGTCCGTATCTGTATCACTATCTCTCCTTGCTATTGTCTATGATAATAATAATAACAAAAATAACATTATAAAAATCACAAAAAAACAACAACAACGAACCACCTGTTGGCAACACCTGGATGACGTAGCAGTGACGTGTCTCTTACGTCACAAAGAGGTTTACGTGAAGTCAAATAAATTCTCCCTAAGATGACTGATGACCCAGAAGTTCAGAGACAGGGAGGAGAGATTAAGTGACTGTGGGAGGGGGAAGACGGGGGAGGGAGACGGATGAGAGGACGGTGAGACTGAACAAGGGAGACGGGGAACAGGGAAAGAGAGATAGGGAGGAGACAGGGGGAGAAAGATGGGGATGGAGACAGGGGGAGAAAGATGGGGAGGGAGACAGGGGGAGAAAAAGACGGGGACGGAGAGAGACCGGAAGAGAACCGTACACAGATAGACAGGGAGCAAGGAAAAGGAGATAAAATGAGGAAAAAGAAATAACCTGAGTGATAAAAAGAGAGAAAGTGAGTAAAAAAGAGAGATAGAAAGAGAGTTTTACAGTATAGTTGTGTCGTGTATGTGGTCGTCGTGGTGTTAAAAATGGTCATTAAAAATAACATAAAGTGTTATGGTTTGTGTGGGAAGTGACCTCTGTGTTATAGCTCTCTCTCTCTCTCTCTCTCTCTCTCTCTCTCTCTCTCTCTCTCTCTCTCTCTCTCTCTCTCTCTCTCTCTCTCTCTCTGTCTCTCTGTCTCTCATTTTCTTTATCTCTTTATGACATTATATACTTCGGTCCACCTTCTGCCTACGCTGGCACACAAAAGCTACGCCAGGCTATCGTTCGTCTTCCCTCGACCTCACAATGACACACAAAAGATCCCCCAGGCGTTCGTTCGTCCGCCTTTTGCCTACACTGGCGCTCCTTAATAGTTAAGAGCATTTACTGCGGAAGATTAGTAAGTTCTTAGCACAAGTTTGACGGTCCGGAGACTCCTTAGGGAAAGTCCGCTTGTTGGTGGAGTAATGAACTCTCTCTCTCTCTCTCTCTCTCTCTCTCTCTCTCTCTCTCTCTCTTTAATTTCATCCATCTTCCCCCTCTCTTTCTTTAATTCACTCTATCTTTCAATCTCTCTCTCTCTCTTTTTCTTTAATTCTAGCCATCTTCCCCCACTCTCTCAATATCTTTAATTTACTCCATCTCCCACTTTCTCTCTATCCACCACTTTTATCACCCTGTCACTCACTCCCCTCACACACACCCTTCGTCAGATCAATGGGCCGACCTCTTACCTGGCGGCGTTAGTGATTACTTAGTCGTGCACCTGAATCGTGGTTATCAGTGTTTTGTTGATAAATTACTGGAGGTACAGTAGGTGTGTCTGTCTGTCTTTCTGTCTGTATACCTCTCTGTTTGTGTGTTTGTGTGTGTGTGTGTGTGTGTGTGTGTGTGTGTGTGTGTGTGTGTGTGTGTGTGTGTGTGTGTGTGTGTGTGTGTGTTTGTGTGTGTGTGTGTGTGTGTGTGTGTGTGTGTGTGTGTGTGTGTGTGTGTGTGTGTGTGTGTGTGTGTGTGTGGCCAGTGGACCTTTCCTGGCCCTCAGGAAGCTGTTCCCCTCATTGATTCCAGGAGCCCGTGGATACACAGGCTTCATTCCGTGGATCTGAAGCAGGAGAGCTCGCCAGTGTGACTTCTAGGGGTTTAGGGTCAATTGGTTCAAGAGCTCAAGGGTTCAGGGGTTCAGGGGTCCAGGGGTCCAGGGGTCCAGGGGTCTATTGGTTTAAGGGTTTCTGCGGTCTAGCGTTCACTTCAGTGGTCTACGATTAAGAATTTATTTGCTAGCATCTAATAATTCAGAGGCTTCATCTAGAGGCAACATCCAGAGGCTTCATCCAGAGGTTGTATCCAGAGTCTTTACCCAGAGGCTTCATCCAGAGTTTTCATCCAGAGGCTTCATCCAGAGTGTTTACCCAGAGACATCATCCAGAGTCTTCATCCAGAGGCTTCATCCAGAGTGTTTACCCAGAGGCTTCATCGGGAGGGTCTACAAGAAAGTTCCATTCATTATCGTCTCCCAGGAAGCAGAAACTCATTCATCTGTATCTGGAACAAAGATTCTGTTCTTACTTGTTTCCATCGATCCATTCAACTATATCTCGAAGATTTGGGGTAATGAGGATCCGTTCTTTACTAGTATACAGTACAGGGATCCAAGGACTGTGATTAAGTGATCCAGAATGATGATGATCCTCCCCTTACTAGTCTTCAGGGATCCCAATACGCCCTCCCACATGGTTTAAGGTGATGACCCTCTGTCTTTCTGGCGTCAGGGTCAGCACACTACACGCATGGGTCGTCGTGAAACAGAGTTGGTCTTCTCCTCTTCTTCCGTCTCCTCTTCTTCCTCCTCCTCCTCCTCCTCCTCTCGTTTCCAAGATCCAGGCATTCCATCCAGAAGCTCCTTACCGAGAAATATCCTCTATGATGGCGCCTGGAACGAAACCAAGTAAGAGAGGGAGGAATAGTTTGTCTGCCTAATGGTACGTGTTACTCCTCGACCTCCTCTTCCTTCTCCTCCTCCACCTTCTTCTCCTCCTCCTCCTCCTTCTCCTCCTCCTCCTCCTTCTCCTCCTCCTCCTTCTTCTCCGCCTCCTCCTCCTCCTGTATCAGAGGGTCATAGGGTAATCACTCTATGTACTCTGTGATTTGCTGGTTCTTTCTTTCTTTCTTTCTTTCTTTCTGTCTGTCTGTTTGTCTATCTCTGTTTCTCATTCCCACACACACACACACACACACACACACACACACACACACACACACACACACACACACACACACACACACACACACACACACACACACACACACACACACACACAATACACCCTCACTTCACCTCACTTCTTAGCCTTCCTTCCATCCTCCCAATTACTCCTTCACTACAAGAGTCACTTCATATAACCAATTTTTTCTGAAGATAATACGAAAGGAAATTGATTCTCAACTTGATAGTCTCTTGAAGGGCAATTTTCTCAACGGGATTTCACCATGGAGGGCAAGAGGCAAGAGAGTGTTGCACAAGATTGATGTAATTTAGGGTGAGATTCATGTGTTTTTTAGAGTACAGAAAGGACCTTATGTCAGGGGTGATGGTGTAGTATATGTGTGGTGTTGAAGGGGTGGAGTTATTAAAGTGGTTTATTTGGAGTTATTTAAATGTCAGAGTCATCAGTGACCTGTCAGATGTGTGATGGTGTGTGGTTGTTTTTGTTGGTCTTTTGTTTTGGCGTGTGTGTGTGTGTGTGTGTGTGTGTGTGTGTGTGTGTGTGTGTGTGTGTGTGTGTGTGTGTGTGTTGGTGTTTTGATGAAAAATGGAATTACATATCAGTTACATGCATACACACACACACACACACACACACACACACACACACACACACACACACACACACACACACACACACACACACACACACACACACACACACACACACACACACACACACACAAACACACCCTCTTCTCCCATCTCTTCTCTCTCTTCCCCCTTACTTTCTCTCATCTTCCTCCCCATTCTCTTCCCTTTCTTTGTTGTATTTGAGTGAGACAGCCAGTGATCAAAGGGAACTTTCTAAAAAAGAAAGTATAACTGTTTGTAGCAGACTTCACAAAGGGGACAACCTGGAAGCGTTTTTTGTTTTTGTGTTATGAGCAATAAAGACGATGGGAGGGAGAGAAGGAGAGGGAGAGAAGGAGGGTGAGAGGTGAAAGACGGGGGGAGGGAGGGATGAATGAGAATAGGGGTACGGGAGAGAGAAAAGTGGGCGGAGGAATGGAAGGAGGGAGAAACAGAGTGTTGGAGGGAAGGAGGGTGGAAGTATTGGAGAAAGAGAGGGAGGGAAACTGGGGGTGTTGGAAGGAGGGAAGGAGGATTTGAGTAAGAAAGAGAGAGAGGTTTATCGGAGGAAGGGAGCAAAGTAAGGAAGAAGAGGGGATGTGAGGGAAGAGCTGAGGTGGGAAAGCAAGGATGGAATGGAGAAGAGAATGTTGGAGGTAGACATGGGAAGGAGTCTCATAACTTAAGTACATTATCACTATGACAAATAACACTATCTTGCCCCTTTACCTTATAATCGCGTCTAGTTCGACAAGTCCATAAAAAACCCATTAGATTTCCACACTTAACTGCAGTCTTAGCCCTGGGTATGGCACTGTGTTGCCTCGAATTCGACAACATACCATAACAACATTAGATTTTCACCCTTAACTACGATACTAGCCCTGGGTATAGCACTATCTGGCCACGGTATCCCTATAATCGCCTCTCGTTCAGAAAATCTTTCGCCAACGGACTTGAACGATCGACTATAATTTTTGGCAAGTTTACCTTCACACGACGAGGGAGAGTAATGACCCACCTACCAGTACGTTCACTGAGAGAGTGGGTTGATGGGGTGATGAAAATTTAATGGAAAATGATCATCAGTCAATTGCTTTCCTAAACCAACACACTACATTTATTCTCCCTTACTCTACACTCCTTCATTTATTCACCCCTACTGTATACCTCTCTCTCTCTCTCTCTCTCTCTCTCTCTCTCTCTCACCCACCAATATAATCAATACACACAGTTGGGGATCAAAGGAAAGTCTTAAAAGAATTTATGAATATATGTTGGACAAAAGTAGCCAGGCTGGAGAGAGAGAGAGAGCAGGGGGGTGAAATACGTCCTTAACGATTCTTAACTCTAACTTTCTTTCCTTACAGATGTTCAGAGTCATTCTCTATCATCAGATGTGTCCTAATATTGTGTTTCCCAGTGCCACAACCTTGACACTCAGACCTAGATCTAGTTTCCATCTGTTTCTTTATATAATCCAATTTTACCCCTCAACCAACAGCTAGTCTAGCCTCCTAAACTACTAGATGTTATGATTTCTACTGAGACATGAACACTGATGTTTCCTTGACAGTCCATCCCATATGTGTCTGGTGATGTTATTATTCTATTCCATTGTTTAATACCAGATTATATACCTTTCCGTTTACCCTTCCATATTCACCTGACTTTACGCCTTTCACCTGTCCCCGAGCATAATTTTTTTTTTCTCTTGTATTTCAATAGCGTTTCGATCAAGGTTGGAATAGTTAGGTTTATTTTATTCATTATAACTCCAGCTATTGTTTTCTTACCATCCTGAGCTCACACAGACGCAGACAGACACACGCAGACACACATGCAGACACAGACACTCATCCAAACACTACAGAGGGTGGAAAGATTCTCCCCAAGTCACCTGAGGGTGCTGGAGGTAGACAGGTAGAAAGAGAAAGGATATGAAAGATTGAATAATAACATCTTTCTGTAATCTCTCAATTTATCACTTTTTATCTTTCTTCCTTTCTTTCTCCTCATTTTCTCTCGTTTTTTCTCTACCTTTCCTTTGTTTTATCTTGCTTTCTTCTTCATATTCTCTCTTTTTTATCTTCCTTTCTTCTCCATTTTCTCTCACTTTTCTTTCCACTTCTTATTCACTTTTCCTCCTATTTTTCTTCACTTCCTTCATCTCTCTCTCTCTTCCTCCCTCATTCCTCTACTTTTCACCCTTTTATTTACCTCTCTCCCTTCCTTCCTCTCCCTCCTCTTCCCCCTCATCAACCTTCCCTCTTCACTAAATGTTGTTCATTACTCTTCTCTTCCCTCTTTCTCCTTAGCGAGATTAATCTTTCTTGACACACTCTTATCGTCTTTCATGCCACTTCTGTCTGTCTGTCCCCATCTCTCTTTCTTTGTTTCTGTCTCTCTTTCCTTTTTTCTCTTTTTCTCTCTTTGTATGGATGTCTGTCTCCCACTTTACATAAACAGTAAACAAAAACACCTTTAACCTATGCTACTGGGAGGATATTAGTGTGGTTAGGTTAGGTTAGGTTAGGTTAGGTTAGGTTAGGTTAGGTTAGGTGAGAAATATTACCTGGGTGTATGATATTTGGATATAATTTTGATTGATATTTAATATTTGTGATATATATTTTGAGTAAGAGAATTTATATGGTCATGTTCTTCCTATTTTATTTTCCATTCCATACTCTTTTCCCTACTCTTCTCTTCCTTTCTCACCCTTTTTCTCCACTCTTCTTTCCCTTTCCCACTTTCTCTCCCATCTCTACTCTTTTCTTCCCTCTATTCTCTCTTCTTATCTCTCCCCTCCCTAACTTTCTCTCGCCTTTTTGCTCTTTTCTCCTCCTCTCTACTCTTGTCTCCCCTCCCCACGCTTCTCCCCACCTCCTCACCTCTGACATATCATAATTGCTGTGCCCTGGCCCGCAAAGTTGATACACGCGAAGCGCATTTACACATTAGTGAAGAGGTCCTACGCGAATTATGGTTGTCAAGTGATAAGTTGAGAGAGAGAGAGAGAGAGAGAGAGAGAGAGAGAGGAACAACAATAAAAGATACAGACAAAGGGAAACAGAAATATAAGAAAACACAAAATGACAAAAACACACACACACACACACACACACACACACACACACACACACACACAGGGCCAATATATATACTGTATACATAAAAAAAACATGGCCATAACAAACACAAAACATCAAGGCCTACAATATCTACCTGGCCTCCAATATTTACTAATGAAGAGGAGCAGGTGTGGATATGGAGAGAAACCCCGGATGAAAGAGAGAGAGAGAGAGAAAGAGAGAGCTGAAAATGGAAAACTATTCATCCGGAGTTACAAAATGGTGATAGGAGTGAACCTTGAGGAATGGTGTGTGTGTGTGTATGTGTGCTAATAATGCTCAATAATATGTGTGTGTGTGTGTGTGTGTGTGTTTTATGATGTAATTTTAGATTGGAAATGTTTAAGAAATAGTGTTTGTTCTACTCGTTGTAATCTCTCTCTCTCTCTCTCTCTCTCTCTCTCTCTCTCTCTCTCTCTCTCTCTCTCTCTCTCTCTCTCCTGGCAACACCGCACAGAGAGAGGGAGGGAACAGGAAAAGACCCATAAGCTATTATCTGGGATGAGAGTTTGGTGTAAGTTGACGCGGATATTGAGAGAAGGAGAGTGAGAAGGGGGAGAGAAGGAGGGAGAAAGGAGAGGGAGAAGAAGAGGGGAAAAGGTAAAAGAAGGAGGGAGAGTGGAGGTGAAAGAGAAGGTTAGAGGAAGAGGGTAAGGATGAAAGGATGAGAGAGAGAGAGAGAGAGAGAGAGAGAGAGAGAGAGAGAGAGAGAGAGAGAGAAAGATAAGACACGGGGTCAAGTAAGTGCTATAACACAGACAGTCATAAGGTTGCTCTTCTCTGTCTTACAACCCAGAATATATCCCCTAAAGTGAACCATAACACGACCTTCAGTATTACTCTGACGTCTCTTACTACTGTTCCACTCTTCTGCTGTTCCACTATCCTGCCGTTCCGTTGTATAAGTATCACTCTATATCGCTCAGTCAAGAAAGTCAGACACTTGAATGCACCTTTGTGACATTTTTTTACAACTACGGCTGCTGTAAAACACTCACCGAGGCGGCTGTAACGCGGCTGTAAAACACTCACCGAGGCGGCTGTAACGCGGCTGTAAATATACTCACTGGGCGGCTGTAACGCGGCTGTAAATATACTCACTGGGCGGCTGTAACGCGGCTATTTTACTGCTGTGCTCCGGTACCCTGCTGCTCATTATAGGATATATAATTGCCATATATTATAGGAGGAACTGACGGCCGTTGGTACTATGAAGTTTTGTGTGTGTGTGTGTGTGTGTGTGTGTGTGTGTGTGTGTGTGTGTGTGTGAGTAAGATTTGTTGTAGTTCTCTTCTTGATGGTTTTGAGAGAGAGATAAAGTGCTATATGATTTACCATTTCTTTCTTTTTTTACTCCTTTAGGCGATGATGTCTACGTGAGAGAGAGGAGTGTTGATCCTTGAGTTATTATGCTTGTAAAAATTCTATTGATCCAATTTGCCTATTTAGCAGCAGTAGTAATAATGTAGTAAGTAATAATAATAGTAGTAATATTAGTAGTAACATAAGTCAAATCTCTTGTAAGTATCTCTACAAAACACACACACACACACACACACACACACACACACACATTAAACTTGGCCCAAGGGGAAGAAGCACTGATTCCTCACCAAATATAGACCTTGCAATATCTGTGCACGGCTTAGCAACATCTGTCTCTGGCCTTACAGCTTTATGTCTCTCTCTCTGACAGTTTTATTACCTTTCTCTGACTCCCTGGGTGGTTGTTCTCCCAGTCACGTATTCCTGTTGTTTGGTGTAGCTGCTGTGTCAATGTGTGTGTGTGTGTGTGTGTGTGTGTGTGTGTGTGTGTGTGTGTGTTCTTCTGCCAGGAGGTCTGTAAGAACGAAGTAATAATGAAGTTCTCCCTGAATTACTGCAGTTAACGGTCGCTCTTTCTGTCACGTTTTCTTTAATGTGTTTTTTTTACGTTTTCTGTGTTGGTTTATGTTACATTTTCTGATTTTTTAATTTTTTTAAGGATTGAGTTAGAGAGAATAGTTGAGTCGGGTTTTTTTTTTTAGGTTTTCTTTAGTTTTTTTTGTGTTTTATTATATTTTTGTATTGTTTTTACCTTTAAGACACCATTTGAGGGTTAATCACTTCTGTGTTGGTGAATTTTGTTTTTTACATTTTCTATAAAAGTTATTCGTTGAGAAGTAAGTTCAAGAGATACTAAGTCTCTTGAGTTATTCGCTCTCTTATTCTCTCTCTCTATCTCTGTCTTTCTCTCTATTCCTACCGCCCCAGAGATAGATCCACCCCACCCCGCCCCGCCCGCCCCGCCCGCCCGCCCGCCCGCCCGCCCGCCCCGTTCGCCCGCCCCCGCCCGTCACTTCAATTCCTGGGGAGTTTGTTGTTATAAGTTTTAAGTGGCGTTGTGTTATTCCTGGAACGCCGTGTCATTCCAGGCGTGTCCAGTTATTTAGAGTAAGTTGGTGTGTATCACGTTCCAGTACTTCCAGGCAGAGGTACTAGACGGTGTGTGAGGACGTTAGTGGTGGTAACAACAATATTAATAATGATACTACTACTACTACTACTACTACTACTACTACTACTACTACTACTACTACTACTACTACTACTACTACTACTACTACTACTACCACTACTACTACTACTACTATAATAATAATAAACACAGAAAACATTCACAAAGAAATCTAATATTAACAAGAGAGAGAGAGAGAGAGAGAGAGAGAGAGGTCAACCCACCCTCTCCACCTTAACTCTCAGGTGTGTCAGGACAATTAGTTTAGTGCAGGTGAACTGAGAGTCAATGGTCACGAGAGAGACTTAAATATATTAGTGTTGCTCTTTTGTCTTCAAGGTGTAGAGAGGAATTGTTTGGTTAGGTTAGGTTAGGTTTGTGTAAGGCTACGTTAAGTTAAAGAGAGAGAGAGAGAGAGAGAGAGAGAGAGAGAGAGAGAGAGAGAGAGAGAGATATTATCAATTTTCCCGTTCACTCACACGGAATATATTACCTACACAAATTTTAAAAAAATTTCACCATAAATGCATCAAAAACCTTCACTATGTTTGTGTTCCTCTCTACCAAAAAGAACAAACATTTAAAGTATTATTAAAAAAAGTGGATGAATATACGTGTGTGTGTGTGTGTGTGTGTGTGTGTGTGTGTGTGTGTGTGTGTGTGTGTGTGTGTGTGTGTGTGTGTGTGTGTGTGTGTGTGTGTGTGTGTGTGTGTGTGTGTGTGTGTGTGTGTGTGTGTGTGTGTGTGTGTGTGTGTGTGTTGTGTGTGTGTGTTGTTGTGAGTCATAACTAGACACAATGGACACTGTATGGTTGTGGAGAAAGGAATTGAAAAGACTCATGAAACCTTTGATATAACGACCAAATACACTTAGCTGAGTTCCCTGAGTGGCTAGCAGTGATCTGAGTTTCCTGGGTGGCTAATAGTGTTCTGAGTTACCTGAATGGCTAGTAGTGTTTTGAGTTACCTGAATGACTGATAGTGATCTGAGTTACCTGAGTGACTAATAGTGGTCTGACTTCCCTGAGTGATTAACATTGATCTGATTTCCCTAAGTTATCTGAGTTACCAATGACCTTAACCTTAGCAAAACTTAGATAACATTAATTTGGTTAAGTTAGATTTAGTATAGTTAATCTAGACTAATTTAAGTCTAGGTTAATAAACTTATGTTATGTTTCTTCTTACTGGAGCTTCTAGTCAGTCTGTCCTAACTGATGTAAGTAATTTCCTCTAGTTTACTTCAGTCAACCAATCAATCTCTTCCCTGAGCTTATTAGACCACTTAGAATCTAGGATACAGATAGCCAATCAGATTTCAGTGTTGTAGTTTAGATAATCACAACACCTCGGTTAGGTTAAGTGTGTATATTATTCTCAACATTAAGTAATTTCCTCATTTTAACTTCACCAGAATGTTGTAAATGTTGTAAATAAATTATGGCAGTGTTGGCGGCAGGTCATTCACGGAGCGAGGGGTTGTTTTCAAGTACTCACGACATGCCATTTACGCGGGAGATATGCGTAATGGGAGGGCGGTAGTGGTGTTGTTACGCCCAGACGCTCTCAGTAATGTTACGCTTAATAATGGCGTGTGTTGGGGGGGGGGGGGCTGAAGGTGGGTTGTCTCTCTCTTTCTCTTTCTGTCTCTATCTGTGTCTCTCTCTCTCCGTCTGTCTTTCTCTCACCACGACCATCTGTCTCTCTTTGTCTCTCTCTCTCTCACTCTAACCATCTCTCCCTCCCCAACACACAAAATCCTTTCACCTCTGTTTTTCTTTTGTGATCCTTCTCTATAATAATTTCTTTTCCTCAAGTCTGTGAAAGAATAAAGCGAAAACTTTTCATAAGAGGTAGAGGGAGACAGGAGGCAGCGGCGTGGCGTAGTGGTATCGGTATTATCATAGAGGTAGGGAATACGTGTGGGTTCATATCCCAACAGTAAGATGGTCTCTGCCCAGGTGGGAAACATCTCGATTCAATGGGTTGTGAGTGGTTGTTGTTGTTGTTGTTGTTGTTGTTGTTGTTGTTTTATTTGTTTGTTGTTGTTTTTGTTGTGTGTATAGGAAAGTGTAATGGTTTTTTTTTATGTGTGTTTATGGATGATAATACACACACACACACACACACACACACACACAGACTGTCTTCACCAGTAAGAGACAGAAAAATACAGACAGACAGACAGACAGACAGAGAAACAGACACCAGGAAACACTCTTGCACTAACACTCTTCTACACAACATAACCCGGAAACTTGAAATTAGTTGGCGGCTCATGAAGACGCGATAATCACCACTAACCACCACAATAATACTCGTTAAGGTGAGAATTGCTCGTTATCTTCCCCCCCTCTCCTCCCCCTCCCTATTGTAGACACTTTCTTCCTCCTTGACATTACATTGGTACACTTTCTGGCTACTGTCTCTCTCTCTTGTCACTTTCTCTTCTTTTTCTCTTCACTCGATCAAATCTTTTATTTATTTTTGTTAATTGTTTGTGTGATCCGTAGTTAAGTAATTAATTAATGGAATTTTCTTTTATTATTATTATTATTATTATTATTATTATTATTATTATTATTATTATTATTATTATTATTATTATTAGTATTATTATTATTATTATTATTAGTATTGTTGTTGTTGTTGTTGTTGTTGTTGTTGTTGTTGTTGTTGCTGCTGCTTTTGTTGTTATTATCATCATCTCCACACTCACTACCTAACCTAACCTAACCTAACCACCCCACCCCCCATCACGGTACTAGAGGGGGGTGGTGGAGGGGGGGGGGGCGGGTGTGAAACTGGTATATACAGGTGGTATTTGTGTGGTATTTACATTTGACATTTGATAAAGGTTCCTGTGGTATTTGACCTCTCACTTCCCGTCTGCTGGTACACCGGGGAAAGGCTATTGTGGTTAAAGCCTTTGGTTAGTGGCAGAGGATAATGAGGAGGTTAGTGTGTGATCTATCTATCTATCTATCTATCTATCTATCTATCTATCTATCTATCTATCTTCATCTATCCATCCGAGGAATCCGCGTCTATCCGAGTGAATCCGCGAACGCTACAGGTGAAGGGGCTGGTGTAATCCGTCTTAGATATATTGGCAATGGTGTTGACCCTATCATATGTATAGCCTCCTCTTCCTCTTCCTCTTCCTCTTCTTCCTCTTCTTCCCCTCCTCTTTTTATTTTTCTCCTCATCTTCCTTTTCCTCCTCTTCCTCTTCCTCCTGATCCTCTTCTTTCTTTTCCTCCTTCTTTTCCTCCTCCTCTTCCTCTTCCTGTTTCTTCTACTACTCTTCTTGTTGTGTATCATCATCATCTCTCTCTCTCTCTCTCTCTCTCTCTCTCTCTCTCCCCCGGCGTCACAGTAGAGGGTCTCAGGTGTTTGTATGTTATGTGTTGTTTTGTGTTTCAGGTGAGATATGTGTGTGTGTGTCCCCTGTCGTGTTGGTGGTCTCCTTCTGTCTGTCTGTCTGTCTCTCTCTCTCTCTCTCTCTCTCTCTCTCTCTCTCTCTCTCTCTCTCTCTCTCTCTCACCATAACACGACACCATTACCCTAACATAAAGAATTTAATTTCACATTGAGTTCTCGCGCAGAAAGAATTTAATTTCACTTTTAATATATTTTCACAGCCGAGTATTTAATAATGTTTGTTGTCGTGAGGGAGAGAATTATATCCCGGTTGACTGATCACTCTTATGTTATTAGTTTATTTATTACAGTTTTAAAACCTTTTGTCATGTGTGTGTGTGTGTGAGTGTGTGTGTGTGTGTGTGTGTGTTACTTTGGTTATATCTGTTATTGTTGTAATTGTTTTTGATATTGATGTTATGATTGTTGTAGATGTTGTTGTTGTTGGTATTAGTATTAGTAGTAGTAGTAGTAGTAGTAGGGAGACAATACGTAACAGATCGAAGTCAAATATTGGTTCATATTGTGTGTGCTTGCCTGGGTTTAGACGGTGTGAAGAGATATTTGTTGTGTGTGTGTGTGTGTGTGTGTGTGTGTGTGTGTGTGTGTGTGTGTGTTATATAAGGGTTAAGACATGTGTATGGGCGTGAGAGAGAGAGAGATTGCCTCACTCCTCGTTCCTGGTGTTGTTCGCATCAAAGGCATCAACTAAGGCGGGTGTATTTCCCAAGATCTCTTTTCATTCCACCAATCACAGACCAGATCTCCCCGGATCAAATGTTTACGTCGAGTGTGGCGACCATGACGCCTCACGGTGACGTCAGATTGTCGACGCCATTTTTTTTCACGTACCAGAAGGGAATTTAGTGAGAAGATGGAAGGAGAGAAGGGGAGACATCATTCAACATACTGTCTCAAAGTTTCAGGGTCGATACAGAACGGTCTCAAATTTCCACCTAATTAAATCATCGTTTCGTATTACTTCTCTCTCTCTCTCTCTCTCCTCTCTCTCTCTCTCTCTCTCTGCCAACCTATCTATCTGTTAATATAATAACATACACACATCAGGACGTACAAACAGACACAGAGAACGTACAGGAAAAAATATACAGAAAGGAGAGAACGGACAGTAAAGGCTCCAAGGACAGATCACCCAGCCACCAGATCATGCACAAAGTGAGGCTGTGTGTGTGTGTGTGTGTGTGTGTGTGTGTGTGTGTGTGTGTGTGTGTGTGTGTGTGTGTGTGTGTGTTACTAAATATTTATACATACGATACTGGGAAGGAAAAATAGACGGTGAGAGTGGACAGAGGAACGACACCGTCCTCCACGACAGGTGATTGACAATTGACTGACGCAGTATCGCTTGGCAGTATTAGTATAATCATATTAAGACTAAGTGGCAACCCCCCTCCTTCAATTAAATGGAATGGAAATTGACGAACTGACAACCCTAAATATTATGATTATATACACCTTATTAATTATAACCTGTTAATTATATCCTGGTAAATAATTATTCATTTTATGTTGAGTTAATTAATTTTATTGAATTATTAGAATTGTATAATTATTAAAGTTAAGTGGTTAACTCTTCCTCCAGGTTAAATTAAATGGAAAATGATCTACTGACAAACTTGTGTGTTAATGATTTTAGCGATATTACCTTCCATGTTAATTTTATCAATGTTAATTTATTTTTCCTCCCAACACTATCAGCTGTTGGGAATCATCTGATGCTAATAATGTTAACTCTTCCCGGTCCGTGAGACTAATGGTGATTAGTATGCCTTAATGGTCGTTGGCACCTCCCCCTCACCTTCCTCCCCTCCCTTCCCCCCTCACCCCTCCTCACCTCCCTTACCTCCTTCCACCCTCCTTACCCCCTCCCCCTTCCCCCCTCCTCACCCTCCTTCCCTTTTTTCCCTTCAAAAAACATAAATGGTATAAAGAAGAGGAGAAATAGACGAAAGGAGGAGAACGAGGAAGAGGAGGAGGAGGAGGAGGAGGAGGAGAAAGGAGGAGGAGGAGGAGGAGGAGGAGGAAGATTGTAAGGAGGTCATGTAGGTTTTACGGGTCAAGCAAGACGGAAAAATATTGGGAATTTTTTTTCTCTATAGGAACCGTGAGGTGTCTCTCTCTCTCTCTCTCTCTCTCTCTCTCTCTCTCTCTCTCTCTCTCTCTCTCTCTCTCTCTCTCTCTCTCTACCATACTTTAATAACATGTATTTTTTTCTACAAATAACTTCTATCTTTTTTTCCAGCCGTCCATCGGTCATTTTTGCTCCCATTGTGTGGTAAGGTATCCATCCATCCATCCATCCATCCATCCATCCATCCATCCATCCATCCATCTATTCATTCAGTCATTCATTCAACCAGACAACAAGCAATCCATCCGTCCATTCATCCATCCAGCCATCCACCCGGTCATCCCAAAATTACTCCACTTACAAAGTTGTATTTCAACTTTTGGAACAGTACGTGAGGTTTGGCTCTCTCTCTCTCTCTCTCTCTCTCTCAATTTCTGTCTGTCTGTCTGTCTGTCTGTCTGTCTGTCTGTCTGTCTGTCTGTCTGTCTGTCTCTGTCTGTCTGTCTGTCTCTGTCTGTCTGTCTGTCTCTGTCTGTCTGTCTGTCTGTCTCTGCCTGTCTGTCTGTCTCTGTCTGCTGTCTGTCTGTCTGTCTGTCTGTCTCTGTCTGTCTGTCTGTCTCAACATGAAACCACAAAATACATAACACCGGCAAATGGACTTAGGAAGTTCCTTGTGTGTGTGTGTGTGTGTGTGTGTGTGTGTGTGTGTGTGTGTGTGTGTGTGTGTGTGTGTGTGTGTGTGTGTGTGGGAGAGTTCAGCATTTTACGTTGTTACGTCGTAAAATGGAATTAGCGTTAAAACCGGAGGTAGACTCTGTAACCCGGATGTTTGAGATGATGAGTGTTTACCTCTGTTCACTGAGCTATATCAGATTAGGTAAATAAAACAAAGAAAACAAACAAAACTAAAAAAAAAAAAAAAACACAGACAAACAAAAATGACAGAAACAAACACATTAACACGATTAAAACTACCGTAATAACAGACAAACTTACACTCGTTACTGTTAATTAAATGAGGCTCAGGTTGGAGGGTCACTTACACCCATTGACTGTGTTTCACCTGTTAATTAGCGACAATAAATCAGGTACATCGAACAGTAGTGAGTTTTGTTAATGTTGTTATTTTTAATGTGATTTATGCCTTAACTGGTGTGTGATGAAGTGTGTGTGTGTGTGTGTGTGTGTGTGTTGTAGACAATATACCCGACTACCCTCTAACCCATTGACCTTGCCTAATCCCACCCCTTCCCCTACCAGCACTACCCTGCCACCCCTACCCATTACCACCTACCCATGCCAACCCCTACCCATGCCAACCCCATGCCAACTCCTAACCGCCAACCCTACCCATGCCTTCACCCATGCCAACCCCTACCCCTGCCAACCTTACCCTCTAACCCCTTCCATGCCAACCCTACCCATGCCACCTACCCATGCCTCCCCCTACCGCCTTCCCCTACCCATGCCAACCCCTACCCTTCCACCCCTACCCATGCCTCCCCCTACCCAATTACCCCTGCCAACCCCTACCCCATGCCAACCCCTACCCATGCCTCCCCACCCATGCCTCCCCCTACCCATGCCTCCCCCCACCCCACCCTTCCCGATGAAAGAGTTATCATTTACATTTTCCTATGAGATTAGCTAAGGAGGAGAACACTCTTTAATATTTCAACATCTCCATTACCTGTGTCGTTAAGGGGGTGCCACACTCGTTCAACCAAAAGCCCCCCTATCGTGTTTTCCCTCCTGGCTGTGGGGGGAGGGGGAGGGGTGGAGGATGGTTATGGGTGGCGCGGTAGGTAGGTGGTGGGTGGCGCATGGTTGATGGTTCAGTAGGTGGGTGGCTGTAGTAGAGAACGGACGTAGCTGGTGGTCAGGGTAGGCTGGTGGTTCTTCTCTCCCTCCTCACTCTCACTCCTCTCACTGTGCGTGCGTTAGTGAGCGTATACAACTACCTTGTGTCTGTGTTTTGCTGTGTGTTTTAATCATGTGTTTGTGGTATCACCTGAAGTATTATTATCTTGTTAAATTGTAAAAAAATACTCCATTGAATATATGTGTCTGTGTCCGTTGCGTATATACCCGTGTGCGTAACCTGTTCGGTGTGCGTAGCCGTGTCTGTACGTTGCGTTAGTTTTATGTAATTTTTTTTTTTGGGGGGGTGACATGTTTTCTCACTTGGTTATGTGTGGCTGTCCGTGTCTGTGCGTAACCGTGCATGTAACTGGAGATTTTGGCTTTTGTCTGTGTACAACTGCCTGTATATAACATGATTTTAAATATCCTGAACTATGTATCAACTCGTATTTCCTCTGTCTGTGTCTGTGAATTATACCGTCAGTGTCTGTTAACATGGAGTCATTCCCAGGTGGCTGTGTACGTCTGTGTGTAGTTATGTCTGTTCATAGTCATGTTTGTGCGTAAACGTGACCAATACATCTTTACGCCGTTATATGTCTGTACGTGTCCATATATAGCCTCATGTGCGTATCCGTGTCTGTGTAGTCATGTGCGTTGATGATGTGCTTTTGACTGTTCGCGTCTGTGTACCTTGGGGGGTTATGTGACTGTTTTAATGATGATCTGGTCTGTGTATTTCCATGTGTGTGTGTGTGTGTGTGTGTGCTGGCAGTTTCTATGTACACCCTTTTCTGTGCGTATCTATGTCTGTTCTCACCTGGCGTTGTCAGCTATGGATGTCCGTGTTTCGTCTGTAACCCGTTCGTGTGTTGTCCATGCCCGTCCGTAACGATGTCTGTCCGTTGCTGTGCGGTGGATGAGGGTTGCCGTGTGCGTGTACCGTGTCATTATAAGCGTGTGCGTGTTATACCACCATCATGTACGTCTGGCTGCTACTTAGGCTCTCGTGTACGTGTCACTTTTGACTCTATGTACGTTTTTTCATCAAGTAATCGAACTCATGAACGTGTAGCTTTTGACTCTGTGTACGTTTTTATCATGTAATCGACTCATGTATGTGTAACTCTAAACTATGTACGTTTTTATCATGTAGTCAGAGTCATGTACGTGTAACTCTTGACTGTCTGTACGTTTTTATCATATAGTCAGACTGGTCATGTACGTGTAGTTCTTAACTATGTACGTTTTTATCATTTAATCAGACTCATGTACGTGTAAGTCTTAACTATGTACGTTTTTATCATGTACGTGTAAATTCTGTCTGTGTGCGTTTTAGTGATTTACCATATGCGTGTTCGGTAATTTTTAATCCCAAATGAAAAGTTATGACAACTATTAATATCCCCGTATATTATTGTGCGATACTGGATACAATCTAACATTATACTGAATATATTAATAAACTTCACTACCGCATGAATTAATTATTTATAATAGTTTGAGTTATAATTAAAACTCAACTTACCACTATTATATATAAGATAAAGATTTAGTTAACAAAAAATAAATAATAAAATAGCAAGGATATTATTTACGTGCTGTTGTTTTTATACTTGTGTTTTAATAAGCAACATAGGTTTATTTTTCTTGATATAAACGACAAATTCTATTCTAAATATGAAAGTTTTTTTAAATTCCAAACTATATAAATCGTCTATTTTTTTAATATTAATGATAAATTCTATAGTAAATGCTTCTGGTCTTTTTCTAAATATAAATTTCTGAAAATTCTACAAAAAACGTGATATTTTTTTTCTATATAAATGAAGAAAAATCTCTACAGTGAATTTGCCTTTGAGTGTTGATAGATGTACAGCGTTCAAGAGGTCAAGTGAACGTTCATGAATGTGTGAATTAGTGAACGCTACTTTTGAACACCTCTTTTGCTTTATTGTCCGAGTATTTTATGTACCGGTAAAGTAGTATAAATATTTGTATGAAAAAATGCTATGAACTCTCTCTTGAACATTTGATATATATTGAACACCGCTTTGAACACTGTCCCCTCCCCATAAAAACGCTGTGAACTCTGTCTTGATCATTGATACTGAACACTATTTTAAACGACTGTGAACAAAAAAAAATCGCTTAGAAATTCCCTTGAACATCACTGTGAAATAATAGACATATATATGTGGGAATTAATCTGATTCTTATTATCTAGTGACATACATTCTTATATCATATTATTATAGCAATATATCTACACACCTGCTCCAGGAGACAGGTGTGTGTGTGAATTGTACTTGGTGGCTATAGTGTTTGTATATGGATATAGGGCACGGCTAATAGTATGGGCAGGCGATAACTATAGGTTGTAGTAGTCGTAGTAATAGTAGTAGTAGTAGTAGTAATAGTATTGTAGATTTAATTCCGTTTACATAACTATTTTACTAAATGTTGTTATTTTATTACATTAATATTAATAGTCTAATTAAATTTATGTTAATGTTATTACCGTAGCTGATGATGTTGTTACTATTACGGAATTATTGATACTTTAATTATAACCTTTGGCCTCTCTGTCATTATTATTATTGTTGTTATTATTATTATATTATTATTATTATTATTGAGTCTGTAATATATGGTATTCGGTTAAGAGAATAAAAAACCTTACCGTATGTCTCTTTGTAAATCATGGCTCTGAGTTTACGAGAGACGGTCGTTTATCTGTTTAGTTCAGAGAAGCCGCAGTACTAGTCATCGGGCGGCCAGAAGCTATAAACGGCACGAGTTATAATCGGCACAAGACTCTGGCCCACACTATGTGTTTGTGGCGTGTGGTGGTGTGGGGTGAGTGTGTGGTTGGTAGTACGTGAGGTGGGAGTGTGTGGGGTGGTGGTGGTGGTGATGGTTATGATGATGTTGGGTGATTGGTGAGGGGTGAGGGCAGGAGGGGTGAGGAGAGAGAGAGAAGAGAGAGAGAGAGAGAGAGAGAGAGAGAGAGACTGGTGTTTACATGAAGATATTCTCGGAGTTGTCATCGTGGGAGAGGAGGGAGGGAGCTAGTGGGGAGGGAGGGAGAGGGGAAAAATGTGTGTGTGTGGGGGGGGATGGAGAGGGAGGAAGAAGTCACTGCGACACACAATGTAACCGTCCTCACGTAGCAACCTCCTGCCCAGAATAGGTGAAGAGAGAACAGGTAAGACACAGGTAAGAATGATCGAGACTCTACCTTTACCTTACCTCTTAATGAGTCACTTACTTACATCCTCACATCTCTCGTAAGATCCTTTAAGTCTTTCCATCAAGATCATTACCCTGACTTTTTCTCTCTCTCTCTTCAATTAAAGATGTGAGAAAGTATTTAATTGACTCACTTAAAATAGGAGGAATTTTATGGATTCTTTAGAGGCTCATTAATTGGACACGGATCACCTCGGATTATACTAGACTAACACCTTACCTAATCTAACCTAACCTAACTTAACCTAATCCACCGTACCCAGAGAGAGAGAGAGAGAGAGAGAGAGAGAGTAAGGTGTGAGGGAAGATTTGATAGGGTGAGAGAATGTTGAGAAGCGGGAGTCCTATTATATTACATACATACATACATACATACATACATACAACTTATAAAAATATATATAAACACAGGTATACGTACACACACACACACACAGAGGCATTAAACTCTAGCCTTTGACCTGTGTGAACAAAGATCTGTCGTGGCAGTGATAAAATGCAAATGATCCGACTGTACCCGAGCTCAGTGGCCCTCTGTAATACGTTCACCTTCCCTGAAAATGAGAGAGTGAGGGGGGAGGATGGGAGAAAAAAGGAGGAGGAGAGAGAGGGGAGGATGGTGAGAGAGGGAAAGAGGAGGATGGAGGGATGGGGGGGGAGGGGAGGATGGAGAGAGGGGAGGAAGAGGGTGATGAGGGAGGGGGGGGAGAGAGAGAGAGAGCAAGGGAAATAAATCGGGAGGGAGGAAGACAGAAGAGAATAATGATAAAAAATAAAACGGAAGAGAAAGGGAGAGAAAAAAGAGAGGAGAAATTGAGACAGATTGATAAAAATAGGAGAAGAAAGAAATAGAAAAACAGAGAGAGAGAGAGAGAGTCAATGTTGGGTCAGGTTGGTGTGAAATCGGACGGTAGTTTGTCTGTCAGCGTGCGAATGTTGACAATTTTTAGCCAATGAAAACGCAGATTGGAATAACGTAATCTAATTGGTTAAAACGTCATACTAATGTTATCATCCTGAAATGTTATGTGAGTATTTTGTATCTCTCGTTATACTGAAGAATAATACTTAACATACACATAAAGTATACATAGATGAATACTACCCCTGTTTATCAGTATATATAAACATATACTACATTAATTTTAATATGTATACAACTATACGTAGACTAAATATAGTGTTTTATCTGGTATACATAGAATATTGTAATAATTTTAGATATTCATGAATCAATATATAAATTACGTTCTCATGTATACATAAATTAAGTCCACATGTATACACAAATTACGTTCGCATGTATACATAAATTGACTTTCAAAGATACATAAATAAGCGTTGTAATGGTTTCAATTAATATATCTTGATTATATTGCAATTGTTTTAATGTATATGTATAGAGCATGTATGAACATGGCTATTGCAACATTTTCATTGAATTTACGACTGGCAAATACTTTTTTTAATTCTTTTAATTCCTCGTCAAAAGCGTATTGAGTTTACTTTGAATACGCTTTGATACGCAATTACATAGACACACACACACACACACACACACACACACACACACACACACAGGTAACAAAAGACCCACTACAGGTGTACATATACAGGTAGTGAATGGCGTCAATAAGCGGATTACCTGCACACACACACTCTCTCTCACCTGGACCGGACTAATACCGGATTACATCGTTTAGCGGACTCAGGTGTTGGTGAAGAAAGTGTGAAGAAATGTCTCAATATTTTCTTCTCTTCTTCTTCTTGTTTGTCTTCGTTAATTTATTGTCACTTCCTATACTTGTCTTTTATCGCTTTTTATTATTATAGATAGATAGAGGCGGACGGATGGATGGCAGATAGATAGATAAGATAGATAGATTGATAAAAGGTTGTAATTTAATCCCTCGTCCTCCAAGGGTTATAAGGCTCGTCCTCCAAGGGTTATAACGCTCGTCCTCCAAGGGTTATAACGCTCGTCCTCCAAGGGTTATAACGCTCGTCCTCCAAGGGTTATAACGCTCGTCCTCCAAGGGTTATAACGCTCGTCCTCCAGTGGTTATAAATCGCTCGTCCTCCAAGGGTTATACGCCTGTCCTCCAAGGGTTATAACGCTCGTCCTAGGGTTGTTACCTCATCCAATCATCTGCGTCATTAACAATTTAACGTCCAATTTCATGCTCTACTCTCAAGTTGTAATCTACTCTTAATTGAATATAGCTTATAATTTTTTAAATTATCCGTTATACTTATCCGTTGACGAATCATCCGTTAGATTTATCCGTTGACGAATCATCCGTTAGATTTATCCGTTGACGAATTTTCCATTAGATTTATCCGTTCACGAATTATCCGTTGGCAAATTATATGTTGAGTTATCCGTTGGCGCATCATACGTAGTTAAATTATGTGTTGGCGAATTATTCATTGACTATTTATTTGTTCAGTAAATGTCGGTGTCATAATTCAGCAGCTGGGTATTATATTATAGTAGGGCTATGGTTGGGACTATGGCTGGGACTATGGCTGGGACTATGGCTGGGATCATGGCTGGGACTATGGCTGGGATCCATAGTAGAGTTAACGAGGCGATTAATCTGATCTAGTGGTCTGTGATCGGCTCATTCGGATACTGGAGAACTTATTGGGCTAATTATCCGAATGACTTCTTCCTCTTTCTTTCTCAACACAACTTCCTCTTGTTTCTCATTATTATCTTCTCCTCTCCTCCTTCTCCTCCTCCTCTTTTCCTTTCCTTCTCACCTCTCCTCCTCTCCTCTCTTCCTCCTCCTCCTCCTCTTTGACACAATCTAACCCGTTATCTATGGGTTCCATCTTGGGGGCTTATTCTCTCTAACCCAAGCCGGAAATATCGTGGAGCTCAGCAGCGGGTTCTCTCCAATACAACCTGGAATTATCAACAGAATACAATGCGCGGAATCTGTACGCATTTCAAAGGGTCTATAGATATTAGGGGTTATGTTATGGAGTTTAGATCAATAGATAAGGGTTATATAATGGTTTAGAACATACACACCCACACACACCGTTCTAACACTTCCATCACTCCCATATCACCCCATTAACCTCCTCTACTCCCATCTTAATGTATGGGCTGAGACTCATTCATTATGCATGGGGTGACCCAGGCGTTGGTCTGGCTCGCTAGATAGCACTTTATTGCCCCGCCCCCGCTTCGTCTTGGCCCATCACCAACACACCCCCCCATCACCACCCCCATCACCACCCCCATCACCTCCCCATCACCCCTCATAACCCATTACCCTCACCATCTATTGTCTACCCTCTGGATATTAAGTTTCAAATCCTCCATTACTAGTTTAGAATATGAGGCGACACGGTAAAGGCTTGGGTGGGTTAGGGTGGGTTGCGTGTGTTTGGTGATTGGGTGGGTTGTGTCGTTTGGTGGGCTGGATGGGTAGGGTGGGTTAGAGTGAGCTAAGGTGGGCAGGGTGAAGCATAAGTTAAGCATGATTGATCTGGTTCGTGGTAAACCAAGACGCGTAGGAGGAAGGGAGAGGTGGAGGGGGAGAGAGGTTGATGTGGTGGGATGGAGAGTGTGGGAAAGATGGAAGAGGAAGAGAGAAAAGTGGTGGTGGTGGTGGTGGTGGTGATGGTGGTGGTGGTGGTGGTGATGGTGGTGGTGGTGGTGGTGGTGGTGGGATGGTGTAGTGGTGGTGGTGGTGATGGGAGTGGTGGTGGTGGTGGTGGTGATGATGGTGGGTGATGGTGGTGGTGGTGGGTGGGGATGATGGTGGTGGTGGTGGTGGTGGTGGTGGTGGTGGTGGTGGTGGTGGTGGTGGTGGGAGAAATATTGTTGGAGAGTATATGTTAGTGAAATATAAAAGAGAAGTGAAGAAGAGTGAGGGTGGAATAGGTAAGAAGAGGGGATTGGGAAAGGTATGGGAGAGGTGGATGAGAAGAGAGTAGGAAGGGGAGTAAAGAGGATTAGCAGAATGTTGGGGAGAGTGAGAGTGGTGGAGAATGTGAGGGAGAGAAGTGTGGGGAATGTGGGAGAGTTTGGATAGGAATGTACTCTCAGCTTTGGAGAGAGAAAGAGAGAGAGAGCTCAGTAAATGGCTATGAACATCCCCTAATATATCATGTTCTTATAGTACAGTATTACAAACAATCCTTGCTAATAGGTGGATCCTGGTGTGTGTGTGTGTGTGTGTGTGTGTGTGTGTGTGTGTGTGTGTGTCCCTGCGTGTGTGTGTGTGTTTAGTGTGTCATTAGGTTAAAAGATTTTATAAACAGTGTTGTCCATCCTGGGAAGAAAAAAAAACTTTGATTGAGGAAGCGCCCCTAGCGGCAGTACGGGTAATTAAGTAGGTAAACAAACAAGCCCCTATACCCCACCCAGAAGCCTCCCAACAACTAATAATTTACTCAAACTTTCTAGATCAAATGAACTACTTAAACGCTACAGAAAATCGATAATGGATACGTATTTACCAGAGGTCTTGGTGTGTGTGTGTGTACAGGCCTAGAGGTAGATGTATCTCAAGGGGTCTAAGTGTTGCCTCTGTCTCTCTCTGTGAAGTTAATGGAGAGAGAGAGAGAGAGAGAGAGAGAGAGAGAGAGATACTTGGTGTGTTTGAGATATGGCTGAGGGTCGTCCTAGTTGTTAAGACTTGTATGTGGAAGAGTGTAGGGAAATGGTTGATAAAGATGGGAAGAAGAAGAAGAAGAAGAAGGAACTAATGAATCCTCTCAAAGACAAACAAACCAACAAACAAAGAGGGATTTAAGCAGTAGTTTCTAGTCACTGTTGAACAAACACAAACACTCGATTATGTATTTGTTTGTTCTTGTTCATATTCGTGTGTCTCTGTACTCATACAGTGGGCCATGTACTTAGTCTTACCCACCTTGAGTACCATGAAAACCCCGTGAGTACTATGACGACCCGTTGAATACAATGACTTAACCCTTTGAGTACGATGACTTAAACCTTCGAGCACGATGACTTAACCCTTTGAGTACGATGACTTAACCATTTGAGTACGATGATTTAACCCTTTGAGTACAACAAAAATACATAACTGTTGTATGTATATCTTCCCAAATGTATAAACTAATACACACAATACAAGAAAATACGCTAACTCCTGTATATTTTTCATTACAGGTAGGTAGGCGTGTATGGTGTGGCGATTGATAAGAAGAATACAGTAATACAGGCGATTCCTTGTTCTACTGTATGAGGACATCTTGCTGTGGACAGTGTTGGAGGTGTGGTGGATAAGTGGATCAGTGTAGTGGATCCGCTGAGTGATAAGAAGAGATTGTTGGATCGTTGTGAGGTGGACTGAAAACAACCATTTGGTGGATCTTATTGGAACATAGGGGAGTTAATTTATATTGGTTGGATTAACAAGTGGATTAAAGTTTGTGGATATCGATTAAAAGTGTGTGCATGTGTGTGTGTGGATCTCTGTCGTGGATCTGAACACAAAGGCCCCCTCAAAAAAAAAAATCCACATTACCTGGATTAGTCAATACCCGAGGGTGGATCAACAACGTGGGTATTACGGATTACCCTACCACCATCATGTTCGCCAGTATCAACGCCTGACGATGCTCTCCGCCAGCGTCAAGATGTTCGATATCGTGTCTATGGTGAAGTGAGACTCACAGACATACGGACCTCAAGACTCCTTCCTTCATGAGCCTCGTCAAAGCCTGAGGTGAGTCTTATTTACAGTAGACTTAAACACACTCTAAGACTTAACCCCGTGAGCCTATATAAGATGTTGATACTCTACCAGAAAGCCTTTAAGAAGTTTACAGAATACCATATGAGATAACCAGAAGACTTCCCCCATAGGCCTATAACCATAAGCCTATAATTAATCTCCCTCACGTGGTATATCAGAATTATACTCTTAATTTTATATATCAAGTTTTAGTATAATCTGGTATATTAATATGATTATATACGCTAATATAACTATCTGTCTTCATATACATATAGGCATAAGAGTTATTATTTTCAGCCTTGTTTGTTATCAATAGTTATCATTACCGCTGTTTTGTTATCAAGTGTTATCGTGTTCGTGTTATGTTTGATGTGATTAAGTGAAGATTATTTATACTGTATTGGAGGAGAGGAAAGTCTTACAAGTCTCTCTCTCTCTATGTCTCTCTCTCTCTTTTCCACCTTTTCTCTCTCACTACCTTCAATTCTTACTCCCTCCTCTATTTATCTTCATCATATCTCCCTCGCTCTGCCTATCTCTCCCACCTCCACCCCACTTCCTCCATCCCCCTCCCTACCCGTCCAATTATCCTTCCTTCCTTCACCCTCCTTTATCTCCCTCCCTCCCTCCCTCTCTCTCTCCCTCTCTCCCTCTCTCCACCATCTTGGGACAATGTACTGAATCTCTCTCCCCAAAAAACAAATTGGAAAACCATTATTGGCCCCATCTGTCAAAATTTGTCATGCCAATATATATTTTACTAAATCCTGTTAACCAAGACTTATGGAGAAAAATATATCTTGTTTATTTGTATAAGTAAAATATTAGACTAAGAGATGAAGTTTATTGTTTTGATTAATCTGTCAGGTTTGTCCTTACTTATAAGTCAAACTTTTCGTGTGTGTTTATTTAGCTCAGTAAATTACGTAAAGTTTCCTTAATTACCTTTCTTGTTCAACTTGCGGCACCTTACACCTATAGTTTCTGAAGTGTAGTGATATATACGGGTTGTGTTATTTACTGGTGAACATAACTACAATATATACGGATTGTGTTGTTTCCTGGTGAACATAACTACAATATATACGGATTGTGTTATTTCCTGGTGAACATAACTACAATATATACGGGTTGTGTTATACTAAAGAAACAAACATACAATTTTCTCCATGGGTTTTTATAGAGTAGAGATCGTCCCTGTAAGAATCCGGGTCCTTTAGGCAATATAGAAAGAGAAAAACACTTACCTCAAATAGCGTTCTTTTAACCCTGTGGTAGTATGGTGGTAGTGTGGTGGTGGCAGTGGTGGTGGTTGTGGTTGTGGTCTTTGATCTCCTATACTTATTTAACTAACTTATTTCTACTACATAATTCAGGAGGCAGACGTCTTGTAGTTCATCAATACTTAAATCAGGATTCTTTTCCCCTCTATTGGAATCCGGATTTGTCTCTAAGCTTATGAAAACGAATAGATACAAAAATATATATATGAGGTGGGTCGTTCGTACAGCATAAAGCGGCGAGGATTAAGTTCTTCAATACTCTCTCTCTCTCTCTCTCTCTCTCTCTCTCTCTCTCTCCTCCGCCATCTTGAGAGACATCTAGTGGCCGTGGAATGTACTATATCTCTCTAAATATTCTGTCACAACCAAATTAAATAAATATAAAACACAAATTGGGAAACTGTTTCATCACGCCAATACGAATCTTCTTCATGACTTAAAACTTCTATCAGAGGAAATGTCGTCACCGTATAACAGTCCTTCATTATTTCTTTCACAACTTTCATCTGTTTTTTTTATTCATTTCATTCATTTTGATTTTAAACTGAAATTCTTCGTTTATAAGGAAAAAAAATATAGCCAGTATGTATATATTTCACCGTGGGAGATTGTCCTAATTGAAAGTTTAATTAATTAGTTCGACCCTAGAGGCTAATGACGCCCGAGACTAATTATTTCAACTTAGTTCTGTACAAGATTATAATTAGTTGAGATTGAAACCATTTTTGTATATACCGGTATATTTTAGTTCAGTAATCCTCTATGGTTATCTCTATATAATAACATTGACTATATAAAACTTATTAGATCATACCTTTACTCTCTGACAGGTAATTATTATTAGTTTTTATTTTATGCAGTTTATAGCAGGTTTGGTTGGTTAGGATTAATGTAAGTCAAGTACTGTGTTATTTTTTAGGTGTTTTCTTTTATATGTGTGTCCCTGTGATGTACTGTACGATAGTTTGGTTATTGTGGACGTGTTTACATTTTTTCAGGTGTTATATAGACCGTGTATAACATTCGATACAACTCACCTGTGATAATAACTGATAAAATAAACAAAAACACAATAAATGATGTTAATATCTGAAAATTATTACGAGAATCATGACTGTTATAGTCTCGATGCTCATTTGTTTTTGTTTTTCATCTGTACTAAATGGATTCGTATTAGGATTTTTGTTTTTTCTAGTTTTATATGTTTGTTATAGAAGTTGTTATAGCGAAGGATGAACCCGGCTCTATGTGTGTGTGTTGATCATTCATTTAAGCCGAGAGACCGACAGGCAAACATCTCCTTGTGTTGGTGCAGCAGTAAGATCCAACCCTTTACCCTCACACAAGAATCCCAGACCCCTTCCATTACTGAGGCGAAAAACACATACCTGAAATACCGTTCTTTTAGGCTACACATTTCTTTTTATCTTTTTATACCTCAGATGAAACAACGATATTTTCCCTAAATCTTAAAGGAACTAAAGAGGGAACGTATGCTATTTGACGTTCGTGTAGGAAGAGGGAGAGGCGAGGGAGGAGGCCTATAAAGGGATGAGTGAGTGTCTGTTCATCATATACTAAATCCTCACTACACCAGAAGACATCGCAACCGACACTGCACTCGACCGTCTTCACTTCCCCAAACTGTATAATTAAGTATTCATTTACAGGTGGGTAGAGTGAGGGATGCTCTGTGACCTCTTAGAACACGAGGTGAAGGTAGTATCCACGGTAGTATCCCCCTACCTTTAATAACATACCAACAGACGTTTTACAGCGTTCGTGTCACCAAAATATAATCCAGAATATTTTTTTACTGGCATATACACCAAAAAAACTATACTTTATCGTTTTTTTAGGCAATAAATCGTCCAAAACAGCTTATAAAAACGATGAATAATCCAACTAGAGTCATATCGCGTGTATATAACCAAGATAGACCTGAGACGCATTCTTTTACTGTCACGTAAAGGAACACATCCTGAAGCGTTCGTGTACCATCGGTCGTTCTTTTAGTATAATCGATACAGCATAGTGTTTCGTTTATAATATGAGGGGATTATGTAGTGGTGAAACTGTTTATGTATTTATTTATTTAGTTTGATTATTTAGTTATTCATTTGTTTAACAGTTGTGATTCTGTTGAGGTTGGCTGTGTTGTGTTAGGTTGTGGTTATGGCAGAGCCGTTGTCATCTCTCTCTCTCTCTTCCTTTTTCTCACACCCGTCTCACTTTATCACTATCCCCTATCTCATTTCCCTCTCCTTCCGTCTTCTCTCTCACCTACTCTCCCTCCCTCTCACCTACCCTCCCTCCCTCTCACCTACTCTCCCTCCCTCTCACCTACTCTCCCTCCCGCTCACAGCCTCTCCCTTCCTCCCTCTCACACCATTGGTTGGTTTGATGGTGATTCACCCTACAACATCTTCCAAGCCATTAGGGATTTAATCATCTTCTCTCTCTCTCTCTCTCTCTTACAAACACAAGATTATGCAGTATATAAACATTGAATATGGTTATTAGAGAGAGAGAGAGAGAGAGAGAGAGAGAGAGAGAGAGAGAGAGAATATGCAAATTAAGTAAAAAGGCAAGTTTAAGATATTCTCAATAAATCTTTCTCCAGATATCTATTATTATTATTATTATTATTATTATTATTATTATTATTATTATTATTATTATTATTATTATTATTATATCAACATAAATTCTAACTTTATTTAATAATTCCCAGAGTTAAATATTTTCTCTTAATACAAAAGTAATCCTCCTCAGACATGTCATCTATATACTTTGATTATTACTTTTAATACTTTGTTTAACTTGAAGACTTTACCTCACACACAACCAATGATAAAACTATTTACTTCATTAATATAAAAAAAAGTATTAATATCAGGAATATAGTTTATTTTTAGTTGACTTTGATAAACTTTAAAAAAAATATTAAGTTTCATAAAGAATAGTTTTATTTTTTGTTATTATTTATTTATATAATATTTATCTAGAGAGGTGAGGTGAGGTGAGGCGAGGTGAGGTGAGGTGAGGTGAGGTGAGGCGAGGCGAGGTGAGGTGTGTGTGTGTGTGTGTGCGTGTGTGTGTGTGTGTGTGATATAACATGACATAACGTAACATAATTATAAATCTTCTTTGTTTGTAAATATTGGCGTTTTACACATACATACATACATACATACATACATACATACATACATACATACATACATACATACATACATGTACAATTCCCTCCAACTACCTCGCTCAATCCCTTCATCACATACTCGAGAACCACCCCCTTCCCTCCTTCCTCCCCCACCTTCCCCACCCTCTCCCCTCCTTCTCCCCCACACCCTTCCCCTACCCCTCCCCTCCCTTCTCCTTCACACCCCTTCTCCCCTTAATCTCCCCCTTCCCTCCCTTTCTCCCCCACACCTTCCTCTCTCACCCCTCCTCCCTACCATTAAAGACACGAACACCGGGGACTTCTCCACCACGCCCAATGATGACACGCACACACACACACACACACACACACACACACACACACACACAATAATCAGGTCTAAGACAGCACAACACGCACATATATTGACCTACCGTGACCCATGACCCACCACGTCACTCACTCACTCACTCACTCACTCACTCACTCACTCACATTTCCTACAGTCTACATTTATAGGTAGTAAGTAGAAGTGTATAGAAAATAAAAAGCTGAGTAATAATAATAATAATAATAATAATAATAATAATAATAATAATAATTCTTGTGGTCACGAAACATCAATTTTCCTGGTCGAAAATAATCTTCAGAGATATGAGAATTCTTTCTGCCTCCGACCATCTTGTCTGAGGTCAGGAGGGGGGAGGGGAGAGGGGGGGTGGTAGGTGGTGAGGGAAGGGGTGTGTGAGGAACAAGTTTGGAGAAAAGGTGTGTGTTGAAGAGAAGGATGAGAGGGAGGATGAAGGGGTGGGTGAGGGGGAGGGGGTGGGAAGATGTTTTGGGGAAGGACTCCTTATTTTCTTATGTGTCGTTGTCGTCCACACTTGGGTCAGCTCGTGTGTGTGTGTCGTCTCCTAGCCACAAAGACAGTTCTGGTCCAGTGTTGTCTGAAGGAGTTAGTGTCATTTTGTTGTTGTTTCTAGCGAGGTTCTCTCCAGCTGATAATTCTAGAGTCTTCTTGTTGGTGTCAGTGCCTGGTGGTTGACTCTCTCCCAACTATCTGTAGAAGGCGTAGAAGAAGTGTAGGAGATCTAGAACGTTCACATCACCACCAGGTAATAGTGTAGTGTATGAGGCTTTGTTATTTTAATTTCTCTCTCTCTCTCTCTCCTTCTCTTACACGGTCTTGATGTTTTCTTGTGCAGAGAAATAAATGTACGGCTCCTGCCCGGGGTCCTGTTTGAGACAGAGGGAGAGAGATCAAGTAGCTTAATCAGAGGATCGCAAACTTTTCTCGATTCATCATCTTAGTGGATAGAGGTATAGAGAGAGAGAGAGAGAGAGAGAGAGCGAGAGAGGGAGGGAGAGAGAGAGGGAGGGAGAGAGAGAGAGAGGTTACCAGTCAAGGGTTTCCTCCACACTCAGTACATTTGCTGTACTAGAATGTACTCAAATAGCTAGTGTGTGTGTGTGTATGCGTGTGTCAGTCTGTATGTCTGTCTGTCTACATACATACATACATACATACACACACACAACACATAACCTTTTAGATATTACCATAATTATAGTCTCTCTGTCACACACACACACACACACACAGCCCCTCCCCAATTATCAAACTGAACACAACAGTTCTCTCGTAACATTTTAGAACAAGAACAAAAGAAAAGAAAAATGAGGAACAGTTTGGTCTTGGTGTCTGAAATTACGCCGCCGTGTGTCTATTTTGTGTATGTAATTGACAGGTGAAGAGACAGGTATGTTTTTTGTGAGGTGAGAGACGGTGAGATAAGACAGTAGAGAGAGAGAGAGAGAGAGAGAGAGAGAGAGAGAGAGAGAGAGAGAGAGAGAGAGAGAGAGGTGTGTGAGCCAGAGGTGAGAGACGCAGAGATACAGAGAGAGAGAGAGAGAGAGAGAGGTGTGCTTGTGAGGTGAGAGACGCAGGGAGATACACAGTAGAGAGAGAGAGAGAGAGAGAGAGAGAGAGGTGTGTTTTTTGTGAGGTGAGAGACGGTGTGGTGTAATTAGTGAAGAGATCGATGGAGGTCTTTTTTTTCACCTGAGATTAAGAAATTGAAGGATTGAAGGAAGGAATGAAGGAAGAATAGATAGAGAGAGAGAGATAGACAGATAGATGAAGAGATAGATAGAGAGAGAGAGATAGACAGATAGATGAAGAGATAGATAGAGAGAGAGAAGGGTAAATGAAATGTTGTTTGGGGCTGTAAGAGAAAGAAAGAAAGGAAGAAAGAAAGAAAAAAGAAAGAAAGAAAAAAGAAAGAAGATAGATTGAGACATCACCGTTGTTTTTTTATGGGTGTAGTTAGGATGGTAGGGCGTCAGGGCGTGTGGGCGGCGTCACACACTACGCCACACACACACACACACACACACACACACACAAACACACACACACACACACACACATACACACACACACACATAAATGGTCTGTAAAAATATGTGTAATGTAAGGATTTTTGTTCTCTAGTATGAACGACTACGTATTAATCCAAGACCGTAGAGCGAGGTGTTTTTTTTTATAGGATGAACGTGAAGGTTTTTTTTTATACCATGAACGTGAGGAGTTTTTTTCCGGTCTTGTATGACGGGCTATAATTTATCTTGAGGTCATATTTTTTTTCCTAGTAGTGACGACTTTTTTGTTTCTTTAGTACGAACGTTTGTTATTATTATTATTATTATTATTATTATTATTATTGTTATTATTATTATTATTATTATTATTATTATTATTATTATTATCCTAGGATGGTGTAGGCTGGTGGTCCTCCTTAGGTTTGTTGAGATTAATGATGATCTTGTTCATGGTGGGAAAAATAATTACGTGGGCAGGGGCGGTGAGCTAATGACTGGGGGGATGAGGGGGAGGGGAGGGGGTGGAGAGGGGAGATGAGTGGGAGGGAGGTTGAAGGGTGGAGGAGAGGAGGGAAAGGGTAGGGAAAGATGGTGATGAAAGGGGAGAATGGGATGGGGGAGGAGTAAAGGAGAGGAAGGAGGGTAAGGAGGAAGGGAAGAGGAGTGAGAGAAAAGGAAGGAAGTATGGAGGGTGATAAAGTGAGAGTCGTAAAGGAAATACTCCAAAGAAGATGGATAATGATGACAGGAGAGAAGGAGAGGGAGAGAAGGAGAGGGGGAGGAGGAGAGGGAGAGAGACACACACCCATACACCCTTACACACACCTTACACACACCTACACACACCCACTACCACCCACCCACCTTCCTCTACAACACTACAGGCCGGGTACTGACTGCTATAACGTGTCTTCGATCAGTGGATAGTTCGCCATCCCCACCCCTCTCTCTCCCTACACTCTCTCCCCACCTTCTCTCCCCACCCTCTCTCCCCACCCCCCTCCTCATCTCCCCACACTCTCCCACATATATCTCTCAGGTCAGACAAGGGCAACACCACTCAGGAAATTATTTTATTATTTTATGCTTCCATTGTCCTTTTATTTTCCTCCTGTTGTTTTCTTTGTTCCTGGAAACCTGTTTTAGGTCTTTTGTTTGACGTCCTCTTGTCCTGAATTTTGGGGACAGTCTTTTGTTTTTCCTCTAATGACTTTTTTTTTCCTGGAATTGTGTGGTTTAAGTTGGTTGTCTTTTATTTTCCTTCTTTCCCTGATTCGTTTTTGTTTTTTTTCACTTTTTTTCCTTCGAATTTTGGATATTTTTGTTTATTTTTTGCTGTTGTTTCATTGTATACGTCATTTCATTTCATATTGTTTAACTGCTCTTGATGCTTGTCCTCTATGATGTCCTGGGAGAGAAGGGAAGGAGGGAGAGAAATGGAGAGAGAAAGAGAGGGGGGGGAGAATGGAAGGAGGAAAGGGAGAAGGGAGGGAAGGATAGAAGAAAGGAGAGAGGGAGAGTAAAAAGGAAATGGGACGGAATGAAAAGTGAAAAAGAGAGAAAAATAAGGAAGGGAGGGAGAGAAGAAGAAAGGGAGGGAGATAAGGGAGGGAGGGAGATAAAGGTGGAGGGGGGGAGAAAAAAGGAGGGAGGGAGATAAGGGAGGGAGGGGGGAAGAGAGGGAGGAGGTTAAGATCTGAGTACAACTTAAGACACATATTTCACACATGAAGCAGTGTCTAGGTGAAGGAGATAACGAAGAGAGAGAGAGAGAGACAGAGAGAGAGAGAGAGAGAGAGAGACGAACTACAACTGATCAAGAACAAAATACTGATTGAAGAGTCTTAGAAACTCTTGTTAACTCTATTATGACCCCGTAGACACACACATACACACACACACACACACACACACACACACACACACACACACACACACACACACACACACACACACACACACACACACACACACACACACACACACACACACACACACACACACACACACACACACACACACACACACACACACACACATACACACACACACACACGCACACACACACACACACACACACACACACACACACACACACACACACACACACACGGAACAATTAGTCAAGGATCTCCAGGAGAAGTTCTTGACACTTTACCTCCATTACGGCCTCTCACCATGCCACCTCCTCACCCTTCCCTGCCCCCTCCCCCTCCTCTCCCTCCCCACCCCTCCCTCACCTCTCACCCTCCCTCACCCCTCCCTCACCCCTCCTCTCTCCTCACCTCACCTCCTCCCTCCACCCTCCCTCACCCCTCCTCCTCCCTCACCCCTCCCCTCACCCCTCCCTCTCCCTCACCCTCCCTCACCCCTCTACCCCTCCCCTCACCCCTCCTCTCCCCTCTACCCTCCCCTCACCCCCTCCTCTCCCTCCACCCCTCCCCTCCCACCCCTCACCCTCCCTCACCCCTCATACACCCGCCCCCTCTCCTTCACAGTCGCTACAACCTTTTATTTCTGTGTTTTTTTTTGTTAATGTTAATTCTTGTTGAAGAGTTGTTGTTGAAGAGTTGTTGTTGTTGTTGTTGTTGTTGTTGTTGTTGTTGTTGTTGCTGTTGTTAATTCTGGAAATATAACCGAGATCAGCAGTAGATAACACAAGATGAGCCAAGAGTGATCCCAGGAGATAAGAAAAGACTCCACAATCTCAAAATTAACGTTAGATTTAGAGACGTTCAGATCACTATCTCTCTCTCTGTCTCTCTGTCTCTCTCTTATACAGACCACTATCTCTCTCTCTCTGTCTCTCTGTCTATCTCTTATACAGACCACTATCTCTCTCTCTGTCTCTCTCTTATACAGACCACTATCTCTCTCTCTGTCTCTCTGTCTATCTCTTAACTCCACATATCCTCCACCCCATTGTCTCTCGTTATCTCACTGTCATGGGCCTCGTAAAGTTACTATCTTATCTCCCACCTTCTCCCCCAGAGACAAGAGAGACATATCTGAGTCTCCAAGGTTTATCTCTCTGACCTGACCTCACCTGACCTCACCTGACCTCACCTGGCCTCACCTGACCTAATCTGTCCTGTGTATGAGCTGAATTTCTTAAGGGTTGTTATTATTATTATTATTATTATTATTATTATTATTATTAGTAGTAGTAGTAGTAGTAGTAGTAGTAGTAGTAGTAGTAATGATAGTACTAATAGTAGTAATAGCAGTATAATTTAAGCTTAATATAATCATTGTTAATATTACGTTAATAATAATCACCGTAATTAAAAGTTTGTTATGGGTATTGACTAAAATCTCAACTATTAATAAAATTGGCTTAAAATATTACAGCCGGATTTGTCTTTTAATTAAATTTGTAATACAACATTTTCGTGTTTTTGTGTTTGTTCGATGGTTTGTGTCTGCCATGTGTTTGTTTCTATCTATCTAACTACCGCAGCTTTACACCAATCACCTAATCACCCTCGTTACACCAACCACCCTCGTTATAACACCTTACAACCGCCTCTTGTCCTTATCGTTATCACAAACTGTTATCGTGATTAATATTGGATGATTATTATTCCCATCCTCAGTTAGGTGACGGTGAGTAATTTGTGTTTGT
>NW_024716951.1:3444770-3449770 GCF_018991925.1 Homarus americanus | reverse complement strand
GTCAGAGGTCAGAGGTTAGGGGGTCAGGGAATTAGAGGTCAGAGGTTATGGGTTTGAAGTCAGAGGTCATGGGTCAGAGGTCACGGGTTAGAAGTCAGAGGTCATGGGTTAGTGGTCATGGGTCAGAGGTCAGGGGTTAAAGGTCAGAGGTCAGAGTCAATAAATGAACCTGTGGGTGAAGTTGACTGTAAATTAATGTCGCTTTGAAAATGGGACTTTTACTGTATGTGTTTTATCCCTATGAAGGCCGTATATCAAAGAGAGAGAGAGAGAGAGAGAGAGAGAGAGAGAGAGAGAGAGAGAGAGAGAGAGAGAGAGAGAGAGAGAGAGAGAGACATACAGATGAAAAAAAAAAAAAGAAAGGAGTTGAAAAAAACAGAAAAGAAAAAAGAAAGGGACAAATAAAGGCAGAAAAACAAGCAGAAGTAAACATGGGAAATATTCTAAACATCAACATAAAACACAACACAGACTTTACCTTTTTTCCCTCCACTCTTGTTTTTCCCCTCAGTTATTTTCCTTATATATTTTCCTGTGTTTTTTCCTCATTTTTTCCTGTTTTTTTCCGTATATCTTTGGTTTCCATATTTTTTCCTCCTATCTTATTTATTTCCTTTGTTTCTTATTTTTTCTCCTCACGTCATTTTCCATATTTTCCTATTTTTTTCCTCATTTTCCTTAATTTGGACACTAAATTTTTCCATTATATGACTTATTTTTCCTCTCAGTTATATCAAATTATTCGACCCAATTTTAATCTGGTGTGACCTGACCACGCCCAGCTGGCCCCCCCTTACCAGAACCCCGCCCATTACCCAGAGCCCCGCCCTTACCAGAGCCCGCCCTTACCAGAACCCCGCCCTTCCAGAGCCCCGCCCTTACCAGAACCCCCGCCCTTACAGAGCCCACCCTTCCAGAGCCCGCCCCTTACCAGAGCCCCTCGCCCCTCCCCTTTAGAAACTCCTCCCCTTAGCTCTTCCCTTTATCCCCCACCATTAGGTCCTCCCGTTAGCCCTTCCCATTAGGTCTTAAGCCCTCCTAGTAATCCTTCCTTTATCCTGCCTCCCTTATTCCTTCATTCTGTTTCTTCCTTCTCTCCTTCCTTCATCCCCTTCTTTCGGTCTTGTGTTTCTCCTTCACATTCTTCCCTCTCTCTCTTTCCTCATTACCCTTCCTTCCTTCTCTTCTTTCCCATTTCCCTTCCGCCACTCTTTTACATTTTTTTCACCTCCTCTCTCCTTCTTTCACCTCCCTCCTCTCCTTCCCTCCCTCACCCCCCCTTTCCCTCCCCTCACCTCCCCTCCCCACTCTCCCCTCTCCCCTCACCCTCCCTCACTCTCCCTTACCTTCCCTCACTCCTCCTCATCCCTCCCTCACTCTCCCTCACTCTCCTTACCCTCCCTCACTCTCCCTCCCTCCCCTCACCCCTCCCCTCACTCTCCCTTACCCTCCCTCCTCTCCCCTCCTCCCTCCCCTCACTCTCCCTCACTCTCCCTTCCTCCCTCACTCTCCCTTACCTCCCCTCCTCCTCCCTCTCATCCCTCCCTCACTCTCCCTCCTCTCCCTTCCCACCCTCCCTCCCTCTCCCTCACCCCTCCCTCACTCTCCCTCACCCCTCCCCTCCTCTCCCCTCCCCCTCCCTCACCCCTCCCTTACTCTCCCTCATCCCCTCCCTCACTCTCCCTCACTCTCCCTTACCCTCTCCTCTTCCATACCTCCCTCCTCTCCCTCCCCCTCCCTCCCTCTCCCCTCACCCTCCCTCCATCCCTCCCCTCCTCTCCCTTACCCTCCCTCACTCTCCCTCACCCCTCCCTCCACCCCTCCCTCCACTCTCCCCTCCCACCCTCCCCTCACCCCTCCCTTCCCTCCCCTCCACTCCTCCTCACCCCTCCCCTCCCTCTCCTCCACTCCCCCTCACCCCTCCCCTCCTCTCCCTCCACCTCCCTCACCCCTCCCTCACCCCTCCCTCACCTCTCCCTCACCTCCTCACTCTCCCTCACCCCTCCCTCACCCCCTCCCCTCCTCCCCTCACCCCTCCCTCTCCTCCCTCCCACCCTCCCTCACCTCCCCTCCTCTCCCTCACCCCTCCCTCCCACCCCTCCCCTCCTCTCCCTCACCCTCCCTCACTCTCCCTCACCCCCTCCCTCATCCATTATGTCGTACTAACAACATTGACCGCCTCGTTGTTTACGTTGTATCAGCTGTGGTGACTCATAGTGTGTGTGTGTGTGTGTGTGTGTGTGTGTGTGTGTGTGTGTGTGTGTGTGTGTGTGTGTGTGTGTGTGTGTGTGTGTGTGTGTGTGTGTGTGTGTGTGTGTGTGTGTGTGTGTGTGTGGAAAAGAGAACTCCTACTTAGTAATTCAGGTGAGACTAGAAACACAAAGCGTATATCATTTTTAACACCAAGTTGCTCTGTGGAAAGACTACCCCCCCCACCCCCCCCTCTTCCAATCCCTCTCCCTTCCCTATCCCTCCTCTCCCCTCCCTCTTTCATATTCTCTCTCCCTTTCCCTCCATCCCTCCCCTCTCTCCCTCCTTCTCACCTCCCTACTCCTTCTCGCTCCCCCCCTCCTTCTCTCTCTCTCTCTCTCATTCTCTCTCATTCTCCATCTCCCTCCTTCTCTCCTTCCTTCCCCCTCCTGAACCCTTGAAATTCCCCCCTCCCCCTCCCACCTTCGAGCGACATATCATACAGAATTAGAATTAGAGTTACAGGCAGATGAAGCGCGACACGAACCCATAACATATAATATTTTTGTCTCAAGAATGAAAATTAACGTGTCGACTGCAGCAGTGAATATTGCTAATTAGGTTACGTTGTGGAGAGAGGTAGAGGGTGTGTTGAGGTGTGTTAGGGTGTGTTAGAGTGTGTTAGGGTGTGTTGAGGTGTGTTAAGTGTGTTAGGGTGTGTTGGGTGTGTTAGGGTGTGTTTAAGGTGTGTTAGGGTGTGTTAGGGTGTAGGGTGTGTTAGAGTGTGTTAGGTGGTGCTAGGGGTGTTGAGGTGTGTTAGGTGTGTCAGTGTGTTAGAGTGTGTTAGGAGTGTGTGTGTGTGTGTGTTAAGGTGTTAGGTGTGTTGAGGTGTGTGTGTGTGTGTGTGTGTGTGGTGTGTGTGTGTGTGTGTGTGTGTGTGTGCACGTGTGTTAGAGTGTGTTTGGGTGTGTTGGAGTGTGTTGGTGTGTGTGTGTGTGTGTGTGTGTGTGTGTGTGTGTGTGTGTGTGTGTGTGTGTGTGTGTGTGTCTATTTTCTTCAATCTTCTTCTTCTTTGTTTTATTTCATTATCTGTTTCCTAATTCCACTTTTATCCTTCATATTGTTTCCCCCCCCCCTCTTCCCTCTTCTTTTCTCTACTCTTCCATCTATCATCGTTTCTTTCCTCTCCTCCTCTTCCCCTTTCTCTTCATTATTTTATCCTCTTCCTCCTCCTTCTCTCCTCCTCTTCCTTCCTCCTCCTCCTCCTCCTCCTCCTCCTCCTCCTCCTCCTCCTCCTCCTCCTCCTCCTCTTCTCCTTCCTCCTTTGACCTTAGCGTGACTTCCCTTCCTTAATGTAGGGCCATCTGGAGAAAGAGGTCCACAGTATCTCACTCTCTCTCACTCTCTCTCACTCTCTCTCTCTCCTCTCTCTCACCTCTCTCACTCTCTCCTCTCTCTCACACAAGAGGTGTTGACAGAAGTGAGGGGCCTGTGTCCTGTACTACCTTGTATACACGGCTTGTAGGTGTGTGTGTGTGTGTGTGTGTGTGTGTGTGTGTGATATAGAATACTGTAGACATCAAATGAGTATATCTTGAGCATATTTTCTCTCTCTCTCTCTCTCTCTCTCTCTCTCTCTCTCTCTCTCTCTCTCTCTCTCTCTCTCTCTCTCTCTCTCTCTCTCTCTCTCGAGGTCGACCATCCTAGCGCGTCAAAGGATCAATCTTAGATTGTAATTTCCTTCCACGAAAGATTTTCCATTACTCAGGATATATAGATAGATAGATAGATAAATAGATAGATAGATAGATATATAGATAGATAGATAGCTAGATAGATAGATAGATATAGATAGATAGATATAGATAGATAGATAAAGATGTAATTGAAGAGTGTTGGAACTTTCAATAACTTTTTCCATGTGTGTGTGTGTGTGTGTGTGTGTGTGTGTGTAAAACAAACATTAATTTGCATGTGTAATTTCTTAGTTGATCAAGTGGCTTTTAATTTTAATGTGAATGAAGACAAGGTTTTAAAATCTCTCTCTCTCTCTTCTCTCTCTCTCTCTCTCTCTCTCTCTCTCTCCCGCTGACGTCACTACCTGTCAGCCCCAGCTCCTCCTGACTGTGTGCTCAAGGGGTGATGGGGGATTGTCAGTCGCCAGCCCCCTCCCTCCTCACTTCACCTCACCTGTCAGACGCCAACTTTAGCCGTAGAGTGAGTCAGGAGGGGAGGGGGGTTACCGTCAGCTGTCAGCAGTAGCTACTCCTTCCTACCAGAACACGTATCCTGACGCTGTGCTTAGAAGATCACCATAAGTTCATTAAGAAACCTAGTCAGCATATATGGTTGTCAGCATCGTCAGCACGGTTAATATAACACCAAATTAAACCTAGTCAGCATAAATAGACGTCAGCATCATCAGCATCCCTAATTAATACTATAAATAATATACAGCTGACATAAAAGTCAACCGAAGTGAACGTCAGCCCAAGTCAGCAGCAGAAGTTACAAATATAACCTTCCGTAATGTTATGATCAGGTCAGGTCAGGTCAGGTCAGGTTAACCCCAGCAATTAGACTTCACCTGCAACACCCTGACGCTGCATGCATGATCCCTGCAAGAGACACGTGCAATATGGAGAGTTTTTGGTCAAGAGCTGCAGGAAGACGTGCTTATGATGCAAATTATGAGAAGAGAGAGAGAGAGAGAGAGAGAGAGAGAGAGAGAGAGAGAGAGAGAGAGAGAGGAGAGAGAGAGAGAGAGAGAGAGGAGAGAGAGAGAGAGAGAGAGAGAGAGAGGGAGAGAG
>NW_024716951.1:3392270-3442270 GCF_018991925.1 Homarus americanus | reverse complement strand
TGTGGTGTGGTGCTGTGGTGGTGGTGTGTGGTGTGGTGGTGTGGTGTGGGTGGTGCTGTGGTGGTGGTGTGTTGGTGGTGGTGTGTGGTGGTGGTGTGTGGTGGTGGTGTGTGGTGGTGTGTGGTGATGTGTGATGGTGGTGTGTGGTGGTGTGTGTGTGTGTGGTGGGGTGTTGTGTGTGTGTGAAGGTGTGTGGTGCTGCTGTGTGGTGGTGTGTGGTGTGTGGTGGTGGTGTGTTGGTGTGTGTGGTGGGGTGTGTGGTGCTGTAGTGGTGTGTATGTGTGGTGATGCTGTGGTGTGGTGTTTCCTGGTGGTGTGTGGTGCTGCTGTGTGGTGGTGTGTGGTGTGGTGGTGTGTGGTGTGGTGGTGTAGTGGTGTGTGCTGTGGTGGTGTGGTGTGTGGTGTGTGGTGTGTGGTGGTTGTGTGGTGTGTGTGGTGTGTGCTGCTGGTGTGGGGTGTGTGTGGGTACTGTGGTGGTGTGTGGTGCTGCTGTGTGGTTGTGTGTTGTGTGGTGGTGTGTGGTGTGTGGTGGTGTGTGGTGGTGTGGTGTGTGGTGGTGGTGGTGTGTGTGGTGTTGTGTGGTGGTGGTGTGTGTGGTGTGTGGTGTGTGGTGTGTGGTGGTGCTGTGGTGGTGGTGTGTGGTGCTGTGGTGTGTAGTGGTGGTGGTGGTGTGTGGTGGTGCTGTGGGTTGTGTGTGGTGTGTCTTATGGTGTGGTGTGTGGTGTGTGGTGGTGGTGTGTGGTGTGTGGTGTGTGGTGGTGTTTTTGTGGTGGTGCTGTGGTTGTGTGTGGTGGAGTGGTGTGTGTGTGGTGGTGGTGTGTGGTGTGTGTGGTGTGTGGTGGTGTGTGGTGTGTGGTTGGCTGCTGTGGTGTGGTGTGTGGGTGGTGTTGTGGTGGTGTGGTTGTGTGTGGTGGTACTGTGGTGTGGTGTGTGTGGTGGTGGTGTGTGGTGTGTGTGTGGTGGTGTGTGTTGGTGCTGTGGTGGTGTGTGTGGTGGTGGTGGTGTTGTGGTGGTGCTGTGTGGTGGTGTGGTGGTGGTGCTAGTTTGTGGTGGTGTTGTGTTGGTGCTGTGGTTTGTGTGTGGTGCTGGGCTGTGGTGCTGCTGTGGTGGTGCTGATCTGTGGTAATGCTGGGCTGTGGTACGCTGAGATAAGAAGCTGTGGTAGAAGAAGGCTTTAAAACTTGGATACGGTATGAGGAACATTACCATTAGTATTACAAAGAAAACAATAGATGGCAGTACAGGTGCTGTGATGGTCAGAAGGGCAGGGCGAGACCAATCAGAGGTGGTGAGGAATCAGACAGATGATTGGTCAGAAGGGCAGGACGAGACCAATCAGAGGTGGTGAGGGAATCAGACAGATGATTGGTCAGAAGGGGCAGGGCGAGACCAATCAGAGGTGGTGAGGAATCCAGACAGATGATTGGTCAGAAGGGGCAGGGCAGGACCAATTAGAGGCGGTGAAGCATCCAAACAGGTGTAAAACGAGTATATATTATTCAGTAACTTACCATCACTTGTTTGCTCTGAAGAAAACCTTTTATGGAGTCAGAACAACAGGAATAAACCCCAGTACTGAAATACTTACTTTCTTCCCTCCCCACACCTTGTTGTATAATGGTTACAGTGTCATGGTACAGTATAGTGTCATGGTACAGTATAGTGTCATGATGCAGTATAGTGTCATGGTACAGTATATCATGGTACAGTATAGTGTCATGGTACAGTATATCATGGTACAGTATAGTGTCATGGACAGTATATCATGGTACAGTATATCATGGTACAGTATAGTGTCATGGTAGTATAGTGTCACAATGGTACAGATAGTGTCATGGTAAAAGTGTCATGGTACAGTATATGTCATGATGCAGTATAGTGTCATGGTACAGTATAGTGTCATGGTACAGTATAGTCATGGTACAGTATAGTGTCATGGTACAGTATAGTGTCATGGGATAGATAGTGTCATGGCACAGTATAGTGTCATGATGCAGTATAGTGTCAGCGGTACATATCATGGTACAGTATAGTGTCAGCGTATATCGGTACAGTATAGTCATGGTACAGTATATCATGGTACAGGAGTGTCATGGTACAGTATATCATGGTACAGTATAGTGTCATGGTACAGTATAGTGTCATGGTACAGTATAGTGTCATGGTACAGTATATCATGGTACAGTATAGTGTCATGGTACAGTATAGTGTCATGGTACAGTATATTGTGTCGCCATGGTTGGAACAATGATCCACTCAACACAAGAGTTTGCGTCACCAGTAATTGATTTTTTTTTTCTTCTTTGGTGCATGAAGTTTTTTACCGTCACGCTTGAGTTTTTTACCGTCACACTTGAGTTTTAACCCTCATTCTTCAATTTTCAGTTATCAATCGTCATGTCGGTGTATATAACAGAGGCATAAATGAGTATACAATCTCCCCTCTGGCGAATAAATCTCTCCTCTAGCGAATAAATCTCTCCCCGGGCGAATAAATCCCACCTCTAGCGAATAAATCTCCCCTCTGGCGAATAAATCTCTCTTCTAAGTTGATCTATCACTCGGTCAGCAGCCTGGAGAAGGTTTAGTCGCCACCAGGTTACCAGGAAACGCTCTCACGCTAAGGCGATTTCAAGCGGCCGATTACACCGTCTTCCCCTTTATATCCCGGAGGCTCATCGGCTAGTCGTCAACACTCATTATCTGGGGACTCGTTTTAAGTTGATTAGATGAGGGAGAGGTGATGAAAGAGGCTAAGGGGATCTGTTCTAGGTGAGAGAGAGAGAGAGAGAGAGAGAGGGAGAGAGAGAGAGAGAGAGAGAGAGAAAGAGAGAGAGAGAGAGAGAGACACACACACACACACATCCTGCATGGAATCCTGGGAAAGATATTTTGATTTCGATATTATTATGACGGATATTAGAAAAGTTCTGTGTGTGTGTGTGTGTGTGTGTGTGTGTGTGTGTGTGTGTGTGTGTGTGTGTGTGTGTGTGTGTGTGTGTGTGTGTGTGTGTGACAGACAGTAGGGGTAGCATTCTCATCATCCTCTGCCCTCTTCCCCCGAGGATTAGGAAAGATACGAGTGAGAGGTGAGAGAGATGGTGAAAATGGATCGAAAGAGAGAAAGTAACAAAGATAGAAAAGGAGAGATATAGAGAGAAAGTAACAGAGAAAAAGAGAAAGTAACAGACATGTAGAGAGAAGAGAAAGTAACAGAGATGTAGAGAGAAAGTAACAGAGTGAAAGAGAAATAACAGAGAGAAAGTAAAATTCATCTAACACAGTCCAGGGGGAAATAAAAAGTTGAGAAAATTACAAATGAAAGTAAATGAAAGTTTCAGGTGTGGAAGAGCTGTAACAAGTACACCTGAAAATTGTAGGTGTTAAAGGTGAGAAGTCAGGTGAGTGTGTGTGTGTGTGTGTGTGTGTGTGTGTGTGTGTGTGCGAGAGAGAGAGAGAGAGAGAGAGAGAGAGAGAGAGAGTATACATATAGTTTTCCTTCCTCAGACTTTTCCAATCTTCTTGTATATGACCACAATAATTCCCTCATTTACATACGCCACCAGGAAGTCATAAAGATGGAGGTTCTTATACACTAAATTTTCCCACGTCACAATACAAAATTAAAATATATATAAGAGCTAAGATTTTGAAAATAAATTATACGTATCGAATAAACTAAATATAATATCTTTTTATATTGTGGTTTTTAATATATGTTAATGGGGTATAATTTAGAATATATTATAGTTATGTGAGTTATAGTGTGATTTTGTTATGAAGTTAGTGAGGAAATATTGGTTTAAAATAATATATGAATAAATTAGTTCTTCTCAGTGAGTTAATCAGTATGGTTGTTCAGTCAAGACCAGCGTTCATAGATCTACTGACGCACGTAATAAAAATAAACTTCTCTGGTATAGTTAATGAATGAATGAAGTTACTCCTCTTGCTCATACTCGTAGCATTTAAAGGTCGTCCTCCAGAGTGTATTTCAAGGATTAGGTCGATAAATAATCCACCACACCGGAAGTTCAATATCTAATTTATGTGTGTGTGTGTGTGTGTGTGTGTGTGTGTGTGTGTGTGTGTGTGTGTGATTGCATTTTATACGTACATTCTCCTTTCCTTCTCTCCCTCCTCCTCCTCCTCCTCCTCCTCTTCCTCCTCCTGTCCACCACTCTCCACCATCCCCTCACCCCTTCCTCCTCCTCCCCCCCCACCTCTCCTCTTCACCATCCTTTAACCCTTCCCCCTCTTCCCCCTCTTCCTCCTCCTCCTCACCCCTCCTCCACCTCTTCCTCCTCCTTACGTCTTCCGCGTGGTGTGTTACATAGAGCATTAATTAAGCCCCGGAGCTCAGGTAAGTCACACGGTCACCTGTTATTCACCTGCACACTCGTTAAGCCCTTAGGTGAAAAAGTGTCATCATGTTGAATAAAAAATTAATTAATGAGGTTTTAAATTTTAGTATATTTTTTTTTAAGAAATTTAATCTGGAATGTGTATGTGTTATTTTATTTCACACACACTCACACACACACACACACACACACACACATACACACACACACATACACACACACACACACACACACAGGAGGACATAATCTTTCGTTTAAAACAATACTGTGTAAAAATAATACAATAACTCCCAATAATTCGTAATAATTCCCAATAATTCGTAATAATTCCCAACAATTCCTAATAATACCCAATAATTCCCAATAATTCCCAATAATTCACCATAAACCACAATAAAACACAAATAATTCACAATAATTCGTAATAATTCAGCAGCAGTAGAGAGAGATAGAAGCAATAATTCATAAGACTCACTCCATCAACATTCTGCACAAGTTCTAAATATTTACCCAAGCTTTGTATTCTGGCAACTGTGGTTCATGGCGGAGTGAGGTATGATGCATGAAGTGTATGATGATGAGGTATGATGAGGATGGAGTGTATGGTGATGGTGAAGTGTATGATGATGATGGTGAAGTGTATGGTGATGATGGTGAAGTGTATGGTGATGATGAAGTGTATGGTGATGATGGTGAAGTGTATGGATGATGGTGAAGTGTATGTGAAGTGTATGGTGAAGTGTATGGTGATGATGGTGAAGTGTATGATGATGATGGTGAAGTGTATGGTGATGATGGTGAAGTGTATGATGATGATGGTGAAGTGTATGGTGATGATGGTGAAGTGTATGGTGAAGTGATGGTGAATGACGCGTTGGGGAGGTCTATCTATCTGTCTGTATTTCTGTCTACCTGTCTATCAATCTTTCTCTCTAACTCTTTCTTCTTTTCTCCTTCTCCCCTTTTCTGTCTGTTTGTCTGTCTCTCTCATCTGTTTTCCTCCTCTTAGTTATTTACTCTTCCACCTGGTGACTTCCTCTTCCTGTGGGAGCAAAATTGACTGGTGGTGTTGACAGTGAGTACTTTGTCTGTCTGTCTGTCTGTCTGTCTGTCTGTCTGTCTCTCTCTCTCTCTCAGTAAGTAATCCACTGCACCACTGCTGATAGGTCTACCAGGTAAAATTCTAATCCACTTTACCTGGTCGACCGCGTGTGTGAGGTAACCATCAGACCAGCAGGTCAGAGTCATCCTGGGGAGTGGTGTGTGTGTGTGTGTGTGTGTGTGTGTGTGTGTGTGTGGAAAATTCCTCGTCACCCACACGTCTCCGTCTTGATTACCTGCCTAAGAACCTCCTTACATGTCGTCCCTATAAGATCTTAGACGACCCTAATCTACCGTTCCAATAAGACCTCCTCTCTCTATCTCTCTCCCCCTCCCGCCCTCTCGTGTCTCCATCCCGATTACCTACATAAGAACCTTGGTTGTCATGGTGGCGTGCCGTAAAAAGGCTCGGGACGCCTGCAGGTATAAGGGAAAGATGACAATGGGACCGATGATGACGGCTATTCACAACACTAATGAAGGTCGTGGGTGATGGACAATAGTACTGCCTTCCTCCACCTGGAGCTGTCTCACCTGTCCTTACCTGTTGTTACCTGTTCTTACCTGTTCTTACCTGTTCTTACCTGTTCTTACCTGTTGTTACATTGTACCCGTTGTTACCTGTTGTTACCTGTTGATACGTTGTACATATTCTTACCTGTTGTTACCTGTGTTTACTTGTTACCTCTTTACTAATACATATACTCATCTTATCCTTTCTAACTCTCTCTCTCTCTCACTTTCTCTCACTAACTCTCTCTCACTCTTGCAGGGCCATGAGGGCGAGACTTGGACTTGTGAGTGGGACGCGTGTCCACTGGAGGCGACCCCCCCGGTTTAGGACACCCCTGGACACGCCACTGGTCATCCTTATCCTCCTCACCATGTCTCTGACGGAAGGTGAGTCGAATACATTTTTTACCCAGGTGAGAGTATAAAGTTACCTTCCTCATCCTGTAAATAGAAAGTCAGATATTTTTTCCCCAGGTGAGAGTATAAAGTTACCTTCCTCATCCTGTAAATAGAAAGTCAGATATTTTTTCCCCAGGTGAGAGTATAAAGTTACCTTCTTCGTCCTGTAAATAGAAGGCATATATTTCCATTCCTAGGAGGGCCATGAAAAAGGTATATACCATCCTCATATTATTTTCCTAGGAGAGCTAGTGGGTTAACTGGAGGTAAGTCATAGATAGTCAACGCAATTTATACGCATTCCTAAACCACTTAATTTACACACCCTGCTATAGTGCGTAATATATTCCTACGCAATTTATACGCATTCCTAAACCACTTAATTTACACACCCTGCTATAGTGCGTAATATATCCCAATGCATTTTATACACATTGCTGAACCACTTAATTTTACGCCTCGCTGTAGTGGCTCATGACTCCTACGCTCTACTTGACACTGATTACCATGAGTTATACGCCCAATCTGCAGTGAATGACTAGTCCACGAACGGGCGTAAGTGGTGGTGTGTGTAGTGATGGTGAAAGGAGAAAAGGAGAGAGAGAGAGAGAGAGAGATAATAAGTAACAGAGAGTGAGAGAGAGAGAGAGAATGAGAGAGAGAGAGAGAGAGTAGAGAGAGAGAGAGAGAGAGAGAGAGAGAGAGAGAGAGAGAGAGTAACAGAGAGGAGAGAGAGAGAGAATGAGAGAGAGAGAGAGAGATAATAAGTAACAGAGTGTGAGAAAGAGAGAGAAAGAATGAGTGAGAGAGATAGTAAGTAACAGAGAGTGAGAGAGAGAGAGCGAGAGAGAAAGAAAAGGGTAGAAGAGAAAGGAAAAGGAAAGAGAAAAACAAAGATAAAAAAAAGAGAGAGAAAAAAGAAACGAAAGAAAAATTAAGAAGACAAAAAGTGTGAAAGGGAAAAAAAAGAGACAAAATAGAGTTAGAAAAGTAGTAAGAGATAGAAGAGAGATAATAGTCAGAATCACAAAGCGGAAGAGGAATTGGAAAAATAGTAAAGAGAAGGAACAAAGAGAGAGAGAGAGAGTGATAAATGAGGCCATACGTTAAAGATAATAGATTATAAGAAAGAAAGAGAGAGAGGGAGAGAAAGAGAAAGACAGTGTGTGTGTGTGTGTGTTTGTGTGTGTGTGTTTGTGTGTGTGTGTGTGTTTGTGTGTGTACCTAAAACTTAGTACCATATTTCTCTCTCTCTCTCTCTCTCTCTCTCTCTCTCTCTCTCTCATAACACCGACAGCTGATAACATAATCCACATATCTTTTTTTATCTTCCTGGAACTGATATATATATTATTTTTTTACCCGAGTGATGGAAAGCTTCTCTTCACCTCCAACACGTGAAGAAACTGATGACTTGTTTTGACGCCTGAAGACAACGGGTTACGAGGGAGAGAGAGATGAATCGCACCCCGCACACAAATAGCAATCTCACATCTCAGTCCCTACCTCCCAGCATACCAAATTCTCTCCCACACGTCACGCACTAATCAAAAGCAAATATTGGCTCTCTCTATCTCTCACAGCCAGTCATTTTCTCATCTCTCACATAGCTACTGTGGTCTCGTTAATTTCTCTCTCTAACACAGCTATCATGGTCTCGTTACTCTGTCTCTCTCTACACAGCTACCGTGGTCTCGTTAACTGTCTCTCTGTCTCTCTCTCTAACACAGCTACCATGGTCTCGTTAACTGTCTCTCTGTCTCTCTCTCTCTAACACAGCTACCATGGTCTCGTTAACTGTCTCTCTGTCTCTCTCTCTAACACAGCTACCATGGTCTCGTTAACTGTCAATAAGGTGATTAAGAGGAACACGCTACAAAGGTTTACGAGCCCACTTTAGCGTCACACACACACACACACACACACACACACACACACCTCTGATTAAAGGCTTCAAAAATATATTCATGTTCGGATTTGTTCTGAGAGATTTTTTTTTATTTTGATGAGTGTGGGTGTGAATGGTCTCTCTCTCTCTCTCTCTCTCTCTCTCTCTCTCTCTCTTTCTTTATTTAATACTATTTCTGCCATTATTATTACTGTTATCCCCGGAAAAAAAAACAAAAAAAACAATGACAATGGAATAAAAATAATTAAATAAGTATACCCTTCAAATTATTTCTTACAAACACGATTTTCTTTCTTCACTTTCACACCGTTTTTCTTTATAAATCTACCCGTTTTCTATAATAAAATTTCATAACTTAATAAAACACAGCTCAAACACACCCTCTGTGGCCACCAAACACACAAACATGATCACTAAAAGAAAAAAATAGCTTAGGTGTTTTTTTTTTTCTCAAGTGACTGTAATAAATCCTGGCAGGGTGGTTGAAGGGAGGAGGAAGAGAACTGACAGGAGATATGGCAGGAGTGAGGAAGGAGAGGAAGGAATGAAGGAGTATGCAGAGAGAGAGAGAGAGAGAGAGACAGACCACACACACACACACACACACACACACACACACACACACACACACACACACACACACACATGGAGACTCTGGGAAATAATAATATACCCAACACAAGAAATATTATCCGGTAAATGTGGGAAGGTTGTTAGGTACCCAGAAGTCATAGTTTTTGTTGAGTCTCTTGTGGCCTAGAGAGAGAGAGAGGGAGAGAGAGAGAGAGAGAGAGAGAGAGAGAGAGAGACAGAGAGACTCGCTGCTACAGTTCCCTCCATAAATAATATCATCTCCCGGTATGTAATTTACTGACGCCCCAAAAAATTAAAATAAATAAAAAGTAGCTGACATCTTTTTTTTTTCTTTTTTTTTTCTAACCCTCACAAGTGCTGATTTTGGTCCTGGACTGACACTCTCCTGACCTTGGTTGCTGACGTACTTACTAACCCTCCTGACGTCGCTGCAGCAGGACACAATTAGTGTTCTGAGACGTCCCCCTCAGGCAGTCTCAGATAACAAAGGTTCAGGGTCCATCTGCTACTGTCTTGACCCCCTTCGTCTACTACCACTACGCTCCAGGCCCCTCCAACCCTTAAACTGGTGGAGGGAGGATCTAAGGGCTCCTACATACTAAGGGCCCCTTACCTCCCTACCCTTTAGACTACCCTTAGCTTCTACATAATGAGGAGCAACACTGTTATCTTAATTATACCAGGCAGAAGGTCTTCTTATTCACACCTCGAGGCTTCTACTCTCCTTAGCTTCTCATATCCTTCATACCCTCCTCTCCTCACCTCTGTCTCCCCTCACCTTCTCACCTCACTCCCTCCTTCCTTCACCCCTTCTTTCCTCACCCTATTTTCCCCCTTCTCCAAGCTTATGACTCATCCCCCATTTCCCTCCTCCTCCTCCTCCTCCTTCTCCTCTTCCTTTTCCTTCTCCTCTTCTTCCTTCTCCTCTTCCTCCTCTTCCTCCTCCTCCTCTTCCTCCTCCTTCATGCACTCTAGGGATTGATGTCCTCCAGTGCATCGCCTCACTTTATACAACAACAAAACAGACTTGAAACTTTACGACGTCCGATGAGAATTGACTTTTTGGTATGTGTATGATCTCTCTCTTTCGTCAGGTAGAAATCTCCAAGCCTTAAAGTCAACTATCTTCTTTAACTTACTTCTCTTCCTTCTTCTTATTCCTTTCCTTCTTCTTCCTCTCCTTCTTCATCTTTTTCTTCCGTCTTTATATTTTTCCTCCCCCCCTTTCCTCCTACTCCTCTTTTTCCTCCTATCCTATCCTCCTCTTCCTTCTCTCTCACCTCCTTTTCCTAATTCTTCCCTTCGTCGTCCTACTTCCCACCTTCATTTACCTCCTTCTCCCCTCCTCTACCTCCTCTTTCTCCCCCTCCTCTACCTCCTCCTTCCATCCTCTACCTCTCCTCTTCCTCCTTACCCCTATCAGAGAATTTCACACACGCCCACAATACGAGAAACTAATTCATCTTCTTCTTCGCCACCTTCAGGAGCTCAAGGGATCGACTGCTTCAAGTGTGTGTCCGTGAACGGCGACAACCCCAGCTGTGAGGACCCCTTCCACAATAACTACACGGTGGGGATGCTGGAGAGTCCCTGTTTGGCGGGCCGTAAAGGCAGGGAGGGTCTCTTTCCAGCCACTGCCTGTATTAAACTCGCTGGCATCTATGGTGAGAGATAGTGTGAGAGAGAGAAAGAGAGAGAGTGCTAGTGAGAAATATATAGTGAGAGAGAAAGAGAGAATGTTGGTGAGTATGGAGAAGGAGAGATAAATAGATAGAGTGAGAAATAGGGAAAGATTATATAAAAAAAGATTAAAATGAAGAAAATGGAGATAGCAGAGAGAGAGAGAGAGAGAGAGAGAGAGAGAGAGAGAGGCAGCAGTGTTGTTAGACAAGGTAGGAGGGCTGAGGTGAATGAGATGAGATAAACAGTTTAGGCTGGCGGTGAGTGGGATTGGTCAGGTGTGGCACATTACCTGAGCCAAGGAAACAGGTGAAACTAATCTTAAGTTTCCCTCGTAATAGAAGTTATGACTATGTATCTAACTCACTCAGATTAACGACACTAACAGGACTACCAAAACAGTCTCTAACGCGCACCTGAGAATGTTAATGTAAACAGGTGTGTTATTTGATGCCGAGTTATCAGGTAAAGTTAGAATGTCTGAGCTTGTTGGTCCTGACTTATGTAAACACACACTGAGGTCAACATTCGCACCATCGTGTAAAAGGAAGACTGGAGCCTTACCATAAACACACCTCACCGCAGGCAGAAAAAAAACACAGGCGGTAGCTTACGTCTGGCGAAAGCTACCATAAACGTGACATTACTAAGTGAGAAAGGAAGGGAAGGTGGGAGAAGGGCCAGGCGTTTGTTAGTGCTCATGCTGGCGTTGGTCTTGTGGTTTGGGAATTTTAGTAAGATTCTCAATGGGTATTAAGGTAAATTTGCCTCGTAACTAGAGGTGCAGGAAGACAAGTAATAACTGCGTACACACACACACACACACACACACATACACACACACACACACACACACACACACACACAGTACTAGTTAAGGGACCCTATAACCGCCATGACAGGTTTTGACAGGTACATTACACCTTATAGTCACCATGGCCAGTGTGGACAGGTGTGGACCGGTGTAGGCAGGTGTGGACAGGTGTTAACAGGGCCACAACAACAATACTTCTCATCCTCTTATGTCACTGGTCACTGGTCATTAAGGCTCAGGTAATTCTTTAAGTATAGTGAGAATTGGTTTATGTAACATCAACGGTAAGTCCTTGTTTCCTTGGAGGTAATTCGTGTTATAATTTGTTACGGGTATTATTGTTTATTTTCTGCAATTTAAATGACTATGTGTATCTTGTGGATTATTATTATTATTATTATTATTATTATTATTATTATTATTATTATTATTATTATTATTATTATTATTATTATTATTATTATTATTATTATTATTATTATTATTATTATTATTATTATTATTATTATTATTATTATTATTATTATTATTATTATTATTATTATTATTATTATTATTATTATTATTATTATTATTTATCATTATTATTATTATTGTGTGTGTCAGTGGGGTGACAGTCATTAGGAGCCATGATGGTGACTGTCAGCAGGGGGGGGGGGGTGGTCAGGGGTACCTCTGGAACACACTTGTCCATTTACAGACGACAATGGACAAACTCTGATTATACGGGACTGCACTGTAGACTCCGGTTCCCTCACGCTGGACACTGAGCTGGCCAGGATGTCCCACTGTGGGGCGTTTGTTCTCTCCGGCAGGTAGGTCTCCCTCCCAACAAGTGCCCCGCTAGGATACATCTTCTGTTACTTATTAACAGTGGTTATGGCTGCTGCTGCTGCTGGTGGGAGTGGTGGCTGGTGATGCAGTAGACACAACATATAAGTTGTTTACTAGACAGCATGAGATGGGTGTGTGTTTGACAGCTGCTGCCTACAGTACCCAGTAGTACTCATTATGGGGTCGGATATTATTATGTTTTCACACTTCTCTCGTAACTCGGACCTTCCTGGACTCTTATGCAGCCTCTGCTTTAACACATTACAGAAAGCAAAACAAAATGATAATAATCTAGTGTTTTATTGACATGATGATGAAGGAAGGTGTTGTGTCTCCTCCGACTGTCAGCATCAGACGGCCTGAGGTGAAGGACCTTGACCAGACCAACATAATGGGGTGGAGGTGTCCTGGGTCCTACTGTTACACTATGGGGCTGCTCCCTAAATAGAGCCAGTGTTATTGTGGGTATCATCCTGCCGAGAATCTTAAGGCAGCCTTTTAGATACTAACAGTACGACCCTGGACAAGGATTCTGAAAGATTCTTGGGTTATAAATATCTTTTACCTGGGAATGAGAGAATGTACTTGCCTGTCACTCGAGGCTAGATACACCAGATCGTTACCTTCTCACATCACCAGCCAGAGAAGGACAGTAGCCTGGAACCTTTCAGAACCCGGACGTACAGCATCAAGCGGCTTGCTAACAACATACAGGATCTGATTCATATATAATTTGTTCATTATAATCTGAATGTTCCATAGCACATGAATGTTTGTGTTAGGATGTTGTGTGGTGTTGTCTCGTGATCACGTAGGTCCTGACGCCGGTGAGCCACGCATGGTGATGCTACTCTAATAATCTTGTTGTTATCTTAGGTTTGACTTAGTTTGGGTTGTCATGTGAAGTGAAAAGTGATATGAACTTTTTATGTCATCATTATAGTAGAATTAATCATTGCATTTCTCCCCAGTTTTAATCCTTGACCAATTATTTCCTTGACCCGCACCGCATGAAGCAGTCAAGGACGTGCAGCCGCCGAGGGCAGCTTTACCTTCTACCTCACTAACAGTTGTTAGTTCCCTGTGGTCACTGGATGCTCCCGAAACTCTCCCCCAAATCCCCGTCCCTACCCCCAAGAAATACCTAACCGTGAGGGGCACAACACGAGGACAACCTCAGCGTCATCGTCGTGTCCTCCGCCTCAAGACTTCCGTGTACCGACAGCCTCGATAACATGAGACTATATTGATAGTTATTTGGCTTTTCGTCCCAGACAGCTCATCGTCCCGTGTAAGAAGCTCATGTGCGTCCAAATTTACCTTTCCCCAACGGACGGACGGACAGACGGACGGACGGACAGAAGAAATATGGTGTTATAAGAGACTGTTGTGAGCGGTTTGTTCTTTCAGATGACTCAGGCCAAACTATTACCATCCGGTCGTGCGCTCTGGACAGCGGCACCCTCACCACCGACACCGAGATCATACGCATGTCGCACTGTGGGAGCTTCTACTTAGAGAAGAAGTAAGACAAGGCTTAGCGGGGGTCTCTCTCTCTCTCTCTCTCTCTCTCTCTCTCTCTCTCTCTCTCTCTCTCTCTCTCACCTACTGGCCCCGGAGCCTCATACGTCACCGCTCTTATCAAACTTTCACTAATTGTTTTCTTGATGTGTAAACCTGTGAGTAATACAGTGTGTGTGTGTGTGTGTGTGTGTGTGTGTGTGTGTGTGTGTTAACCTGCACAACACAGCGCCAGAGCCGGTGATTCAACACTTACCACCTGTCATGTGTATGTGGGAGAGTTTACGCCTGGTGATGTCGATCGCTCGCCCTGGCGCTGTTAACCACGCTATCATCTCTCTCTTAAATGACAGATAAAACAGAAAAGACTCACACAAAATCAACACCTCTGAGCTCAAAGGCTGTTCGGTCACTAACTACGGGTCAGTAATCGTGTTAATACAGTAGTCTACACTTTCCCTTCAGTAGACATAATGTTATATATTAACACGGAGCTTTATAATGACTTCCTTAGTGATGAAGCTTAACACTTACTGCCCCCCCCCCCCACCACCTACCACTACCTGTGTTGTGAGAGCAGGTAAACATGTGTCTCAGGTGTGTGAGCCTCAAAAGCCTCCGACAGATGTGCAAGAGGTATCAGCCTTTTCGACCGTCTTCGTCTCTCTGTCAACATCTGTCTTTTCCACGTCACATAGCTCTCTCTCTCTCTTTCTCTCTCTCTCTCTCTCTCTCTCTCTCTCTCGTCAAGTAATTTCATATTCATTCTTCACAGTCCGTGGAAATGGTTTTAAGTTTGTCTGTTTTAGAGGTGTGTGTGTGTGTGTGTGTGTGTGTGTGTGTGTGTGTGTGTGTGTACCTGTGTGTGTGTGTGTGTGTATGTGTGTGTGTGTGTCTCCTCACTGCTTCACCTCTCTCTAAACTTGATCTTACGTGACGTTGTTTGGGGTCACGTTATCTCACCTGGTCTCTTCTCTCCGCCATACAGAAGGTAGTGTTTGTGTTCTGGGTCTTTTGTTTATCTCGTCGATGTAAACAAAGATCTTACTTCACTCTTGGTTTGTTCTGGCAGTGTGGCCGCCAACTGTCAGGTCAGTCTTGGTGCTATTTTGCTCTGATTTCATGACATTGCTTATCTAACCTAACCTAACCTAGCCTAACCTAATCTAACCTAATCTAAACATAAACTAAACCAAAGTAACTCGTTTTTCTTTTTTCTGTACATTTTAATTTGGCAAGTGTCGGATGTTCAAATAGTCGTAAGTTATTTCCTCCAACTGGTGATAAAATATCGTATCTTAACACACACACACTCACACACACACACACACACACACAGACACACACACACACACACACACACACACACACACACACACCAAAGATGGCGTCGAATTATAAGCGTGACTTTACTGGGATACCATCAGTGCAGATACGAGGGAAAATTTGACTTAAGAATCGTTGAGAATCGTGGAGGGAAATATCTTCCTTGATATTGTGTGGTGTGAGGCACTCCCCCCTCCCCCTCCACCCCCACCTCCTCCCTCCCCTCTCCTCTCCCCCTCCATTCATCACCACCTGCCAATGTTCCGTCCTCAGTAACACCCGCCTGGCCACCTGCCTCAATGATTTCGCCACCTCCCTCAAAGGCCTGGCCATCTGCCTTCATAGTTTGACCATCTGCTCTCAAAGTTTGGCCATCTGTCTTAATAGTTTGACCATCTGCTCTCAATGTTTGGCCATCTGTCTTCATAGTTTGGCCATCTGCTCTCAAGGTTTGGCCATCTGCCTCCAAGGTTTGGCCACCTACCTCCTAGGTTTGGCCAAGCATGGGATCATCCTCAAGGTTTAGAGGAACTGGACGTTTTCAAAGTCATCCTCAAAGCGTTGTCTTGACCTTCTACTGGAGTATTACCTTGACCTTCTGCTGGAGTATTACCTTGACCTTCTACTGGAGTATTACCTTCAATTACGTACACCTTCTACACACACACACACACACACACACACACATTTACAAAGATAAGCGCTATAATTAACACAGGTAAGCGAAGGTGTAAGAAACTATACCGTGTCAGGTAACTTAAGATTAACCACAAAAAGTCAATATTAAACAGAATATTTCCCCTCTCAAAAAAACAAATAATTATTTGTGTAATTTTAATGTCATTTTTATTCGTTAATTTAATTAGGTGCATTTTATATTTTCACTGTAATTTATTCATTGTTAAAATCTGTCTTTATACATGTAGTCTCGGTTCTTTGACCAGATTATGCAATTATTACTAAACTGTGTACAAAAAAAATATATAGTTGTCCCAGTTATATATATTTTGTTTTTGTTTTATGATATCTGAAAACTTTCCTCATTTTATGTACCAGAAAAATTACATATACTTTTTTCTTCTCATAAAGATACATATATTTCATAATTTAGTCCTATGTTCTATAAATTTTCAATGTTAGAATCTCAATAATGTCGAAGTTTATCAATAATTATATAATATATCTCCTGTTCTCTCATTCTCTCACTTCTCTATCTCATTTCATCTCACCATTATCCTCATTTATCACTCATATAGCCCATCTTCCATCTCAATATATCTCTCATCTATCTTATTTTCTCTCTATTAACCCTAATTATCTCACTTTCCTTCATATACCCATTTTTATTCAATATATTGCTTGTTATGTTTATCTATTTCTCGATGTCTTGTTGTTGTTGTTGTTTGTTGTTGTTGTTGTTTAAGGTATACTGTTGCACCTGCACGTATAGATGAGAGTTGTAGTAATGCACGTTAGGTTAAGTAACGGCGTGCCTAAAGGGTCATTGTGACTTGACCTGTTTACGTAACTTTGATTTCAGGAACATGACGAGTGTTACGGTCATTATCGCCTGTGTTACTTGACGGAATTAAAGTCAGGATTGTGAAGTTAGTCGTGGGTCGTGGGACTTAGAAACCTACCATATCAAGATAGGTTAAAGAAACTAAACTTGCATTCCCTACAAAGACGAAGAGTGCGGGGAGATATGATAGAAGTATTTAAGTGGGTGAAAGGAATCAATAAAGGGGATATAGATAAAGTTCTTATAATATCCGAGCAGGATAGGACTCGGAGCAACGGATTCAAGTTGGATAAGTTTAGGTTTAGGAGGGAGATAGGAAGAAACTGGTTCACAAATAGGGTGGTGGACGAGTGGAACAAGCTTAGCAACTTTGTAGTAAGTGCTGGAACTCTGGAAAGTCTTAAAAGGAGGCTAGATAGATTCATGGATGATAGAGAGTGGTAGTAACTCTCGACAGGAGCTGCCATGCACAGGTCAACCGGCCTATTGCAGACTCCTTATTTTCTTATGTTCTTATGTTGTTTATGAAATAGTAAACAATAGAGAGAGAGAGAGAGAGAGAGAGAGAGAGAGAGAAGGACATAGATGGAAAAATACAGAGAGAGAAAGAGAAAGAAAAGAGAGAAATAAAGAGAATTAAAGAGATAGATAGAGCTTTATAGAGAGAAACAGATAGAAAGAAAGAGAGAGTTAAAGAAAGAGATAAGAGCTTTATACCAGTAAGTGAATCATACCTATATTAGACTTCACCTAATAGATTAAAGGGCACCATACACACAATACTATCTTTCCTTACAAGTTTATTTACCTTATCTAACACTTCAAAATAAACTAATGTATTGTGTTTAAAGAATAATGTTAGTTCTTTGATGATGTTCATGTTTAAAATGTTTAGGTTTTTTCTCCTATTATATGATATGTTTATTAGTAGGTTACCTGTATGTTTTACCTACCTGTGTGTTTATTAAGGTGTTATAGTTGTTGCCTTCGGTTCAATTAAGTGTTCTGACGTCACTTTGTATTAGTCATCTTGTTTACTACCTAAATTGGGCATATAATTATTCTGCATACCTTTAATTATACTTAAAGTTAACCTAAATTATACGTGCCATCATTCTCTTTACCATAAATGACATAAAATTACCTTAAATTGGACGTATAATTTTTTTTTCTTATTTTTCAAAGTTGGTAATAATAAGACAGGTTCAGCTTTGGTTACCTGTCTAACACTCAGGTAAAAACTTATAACATTCGACTAGTTTACCTCGAGTCTCTCTATCTCTCTCTCTCTGTCTCTCTCTCTCTCTCTCTCTCTCTCTCTCTCTCTCTCTCTCTCTTCCTTACTATTAAAAGTTTCACCTGTAGAAGCTGCCGTGTCTCTCCTACTGTCTCCTCACACTGGAGACTCACTCACCTGGTCTCCTCTCCCCGTCAGGTACGTCAAGGGCTGTCTCCAGAGCTGTGATGACTACGAAGGCTGCAACGGGGCTCCTCCTGCCACCCGTTCCTCCACCACCAGTATCGGGTCGGCTCTCTTCCTCCTCCTTTACTTCTATAAGATCTTGTAGCCCCTCCTGAAGCTCTCCCACCTCCTGAAGCTCTCGCCCCTCCTCCTGAAGCTCTCCCTCCTCCTGAAGCTCTCCCACCTCCTGAAGCTCTCCCACCTCCTGAAGCTCTCTCTCCTCCTAAAGCTCTCCCACCTCCTGAAGCTCTCGCCCCTCCTCCTGAAGTTCTCTCTCCTCCTGAAGCTCTCCCACCTCCTGAAGCCCTCTATTGTGATGACCACGAGCGTCTCTGTCGGCTGGCTGGCTGGGTCGTGTGTCAAGGTGGTGTGATGACGACAGCTGCCAGACGTGAAGGACCTGTTGCAGATCTTCTACACATCACTACTGTGGCCACGTTACCTTGAGTCAACCAGTGTCCATGATCTTGTCTTTTAAAGTTGTGGAAGGTCGTTAAAAGAGACCCAAGAGTGTATAGGTATTTATGGGTTTACTAGTGGACAAGTTTTACTCTTTATTAGTCTGGAAATATATAGAAATACGTGAGGTAATTTCCTTTCTTTCAGCGGTCATGAGAGGTGTCCATGAGGCCTCTCTGTCTACCATAACCCCGGGAGACTTGTATGGGTTACGTCAGTGTGTGTGGGACGAATACGTGGCTTTGAAGTGTCCGAATTCTTATTTTTCAAAGCTTAGTTGGTTGATGTATGTTATTCCAGTGTGTGTGTCCATGAATACTGGATGTTATTCGTTTCCTAATTGTCTTGGGAAAATGACAGCAAGTGTCCATAAAGCCTAGAATTAGTAGTATTCGAGGTTGTTATACTAAATGGCCTTGTAAGATGATCACAGAAGACCCCCATCAGACGTGAATTGGTATCTATGGATTCTGATTATTTCACTCCTCAGTATATATAAAGTTGAAGACCCACACAAGGACGCAAATCAAGCCCATCAGGTGGTGGAGTAGGAGGTTGGATCCACCCATCCTAAAGTCGAAGATCTATACTGAAACAATCTTGTAAGACCAACAACATCACTGAGGACGTGAAGCTTGTTATAGTCCGGTTTGTTTTAATTCTTAAAATAATCATCACTTATGTCGCTGCTTCACTAGAATTCGAAGAGTGGTAACGAGACAACTTGAACCAGCAACCCGGAGCTTCAACATGAAGTCGAAAATCAACTACAAAAACTGAGAGACTATAAGAAACTGTTTATTGCAGGTCGAGAATTCACTCTCACTCACTCACTCACTCACTCACTCACCTAGCCAAGAGGATTTTAGCTCCGGGAGAAGAATGACGTCTGGTATATGAGGAATTTTGCTCATCATCTGATATATCTCAAGTCTTGGGAATCAAAAAGTTTCATTTTTCTAAGACTAAAAACGTGAACCTTCGAGACGTAGAAGTAACAATATACAATCTTGAAAAATTATATATAAATAAGCAAGAATTAAGAACCAGGTGGACTGTCAACTAAATATTACGTGAAAAATAAGATAAAAATTTGAAAAAATAACTTACATATCAAATAATTTTTAAAATCCTGCAAGAAATGCATCCCTCCTCTCGACTCAAAACTTGAAAATTACAGAAAAAAAGATACGATTTTTATTTCTATGATATGAACGTAATTATTGATAAGAAGAAAAAATATTGCAAAATATCTCAAAATCTGATCCTGAAATAATTAATGAAATATGTTAATATTATATGTTGCTTAAAATACGAGAGAGAATAATGATAAATCACTTAGTAAAATATTATAGTTCAATATTGTTTAGTTGAGGATAATAAATATAATATTACTTAGTGTTTAAAGAAGACAATAAGGCACAAATAATCTGTCTGTTGTTGTTGTTGTTGTTGTATCTATAATCAACTTTAGACTCATAACTCAACAATTTCCTACAACCTCCTCACTCAACCTAACAACCTTAGACTCATAACTCAACAATTTCCTACAACCTTGGATCAATCACAACCCAATATTTTTTTGGGGGAGTGTCCGAATAACAACATTTCACTTAACAACTTCTGCCTATCGGACATTACAACCCAACACCTTCTTGTCGTCCATTTCACAACCCTAAACTGTATTTCTCTCTTAACAACTTACAACCATAAGCGTATTTTAGTCTTAACAACCTTTCTGGAATATATAGTAAAACAACAACCTGATCACAACCGTAACAACATGGTACTAGGTTGTGGCATTTTCTCGAAGGAATTCTAAAGCTATTTTTTTTTTCAAGCCAGATCTTTTTTTTTCAAGCCAGATCTTTTTTTTTTCAAGCCAGATCTTTTTTTTTCTAGACTAATATTTTTTTTACAACCTGTCGTAGTTGGTTACCTGATTAAAACACCACATACAAAATAAGTAAAAAAAAAATAGCTAGTTTTTTTTATTTTCATTTTCATTCGTTTGTTATTAGGTAGATTTGGTAATGATCTTCAATGGTTAATAACATCGATAGTGTTGTTTGCTCCTACCTGTAGCCCCCCCTCAAATAGCCCCCAAAATAGCCCCCCAAAATAGCCCCCCAAAATTGCCCTTGACCTACAGAACGGAGATTGAAAAGGCATCAATTTGAATACAAACTTGGTTCAATCACAAGAGCCCATGAATACCGAGGGCTCTCACCTCATCGGCTGAGCGTCCCATGAGGTGACTGCTCGTCGGTTGGCTCACTGACTGAACTAACCAATCACCATCACTGACTGAACTAACCAATCACCATCAGAATCTTCAAATCCGTTTCCGTTTACTCTTTGTTTGTTTACTGGGGATAATAAACAACGAAGGGTTACAACGGGAAGATTGAAGGTAATTGTTTATGTTTGTAGATTAGATATAGAGTTTGGTTTTGTTTGCTTGTTATGATGTAATAGTTTGAGTGTGATATTTACTTGCAGTTAATTATAGTATATAGTTTAGCCATGATGGTCATTAACTAATTAGCACAAAATAATAATCCAATTAATTAGAGTCCTCACCTAACTCATTGAGGACATTAACCAACACTGAGACTAGAACCACTTAACGCACTAACTACTATAATAACTTAGCAGTTTTTTTTGATAGGCTAGTCTGACCCACTGAACACGATCACCTTCGTAATAACTTAACCCATTGAGTGCCATAACCAGATAACACTGATAGTAGTAGTAGTAGTAGTAGTAGTAGTAGTAACACTTTAACTAGCACGTATAACCCAGAATGATGATCTTGACACTTTTAGCCATAGTTCACAATAGTTAAGGGACTAAGTATGATAAGTATGACAGATAGTACACACACACACACACACACACACACACACATGTCCTTACTGTGTTGTAATGAGGTGTAGCAGATAGTACAGTACAATCTGTATCTCGATGAATCTCTCCTCTTCCTCCTCCTCTTCTTCCTCCTCCTCTTACTCCTCCTCCTCTTCCTCCTCCTCTTCCTCCTCCTCTTCCTCCTCCTCTTCCTCCTCCTCTTCCTCCTCCTCCTCTTCCTCCTCCTCTTCCTCCTCCTCACAACACCGTACTACTTCTCTGTAATGTCACTAACTGTAGCCCTATAGATACAGACCCCTAATGTCACCATTATTCCTACGGGTAAACCCTGTAACCTAACAAACTGTATTTCTATTGATGATTTCAGTACCCAGAACAAACTGTATCTCTGTATCTCTCTCATAGTATCCGAGAAAAGATACAACCCCACACAGTAACTTAACAAACTATAAGTATGTGATACTGTAACCATCGGTTCCATCCTCACCCCACACACCTACACTCACCCCTCACCCCCACACCCCTTCACCCCTACACCCACACCTACACACCCCTCACACACACCCCTTCACACCCCTACACACCCCTACACACCCTTCACCCCCACACCCTACACCCCTTCACCCCTCACACCCCTACACACACCCCTCACACCCCTACACACCCCTACACCCCCTACACCCCCTCACACCCCTACACCCCTCACCCCCTACACCCCTCACACACCCCTACACACCCCACACACCCCTACACACCCCTACCCCCCTTCACCCCGACACATTCCTTCACCCCTTCACACCTACACCCCTACACCCTTCACTCCTTCACACCCTACATCCCCTACACCCCACACCCCTCACACACACACCTACACACCCCACACACACCCACACCCTACACACCCCTTCACCCCCTACACCCCTACACACCCTTCACCCCTTCACACCCCTACACACACACCCCTTCACCCCTTCACACACACCCCCACCCCTTCACCCCTTCACACCCCTCACCCCCACACACCTTCACACACCCTACACACCCCTCCACACCCCTCACACCCCACACCCCTCACACACCCTTACACACCCCTACACACCCCTATACACCCCACACACCCTCACACACCCCTACACACCCCACACCCACCCCCTTCACACCCCTCCACACCCTACACACCCCTACACACCCCCACTTCACACCCCTACACACCCCCCCTTCACACCCTACACCCCTACACCCCCCTTCACACCCCTACACACCCCTTCACTCCCCATGCCCAATTCTGTAACGTGACAAACTGTACCCTCACAATAACTACAGTACCCTTTGCGGGGGTACAGTTGACTCACGTGTATCATTTTATATATATATATTATATACAGTATACCTGTACTTAACTTTTTGCTGTAGCTATCGTTCTTAGCTGTAGCTGACATAACTGTTAATTTAACTCTATAGATTATTGATAACTAACCTGCTTTATCTAGGCTTTTTAGCATAACAAGAATTAATAAGTAAATATAAGAACTATACAGTATATATAACTCTACAGTATATATAACTATACATATAAATATATTCCCTTATAGTCTGCTTATAAGTTGTATACCGTAGATGGCACTATATAACGCAGTATTTATAACAAAGCTTGTATATGATATAGGAATATAGACATAGAAGGGACATACGTATTATATTAACCAAGCACATTAAACAAAGGACTAGTCACCAGCCTGTATTGGTTTTCTAATGGTGTCTAAACTTCATATATTTTTACTTTGAAAATAAAGAAAGTATTATTCCAAGTTTCTGGTATTTTTATTTAGCCTTGGAGGTATTGTTATCGTGTGTATGTATGTATGTATGTATGTATGTATGTATGTATGTATGTATGTATGTGTGACACCAGGAAAATCACAGCATAAACAAGATAGAAGACGAGTATTAACACGCCTCACTCAGGTGTTCACTACCCCCCACGTTCACACCTCCACTAATTGGCAATCTAACTTTAATTTGTTGACTGGGTGATGTGTGTGTGTGTGTGTGTGTGTGTGTGTGTGTGTGTGTGTAGGTGTGTGTGTGTGTGTGTGGATCCAAACCTGATTTTACTTGTTGTCGACCAGTTTAACGTGTGTAGGGAGTCAGTGGTTTTATTACTATTAAATGTTTGTGTGTGTGTATGTATGAATGTATGTATTCTATGAGTGTGTGTCTGTATGTATATGTATGTATATGTTTGTCAATGTATATGCGTGCGCGCGTGTACATATCACCTAAACGAGTCAAGTGATTTGAAAGAAACTTTGTCACGAGTGTTTGATGACGTCCAGGGAATAATTAGTTTAATTTGTGCAGTGAGGAAGTTAAACGTGGAAGTCTAAGAGGTGAGGAAGTTAAACGTGGAAGTCTAAGAGATGAGGAAGTTAAACGTGGAAGTCTATATGATCACAAGTCAAGGTTGAACTTCTGTACCTGTCCAATGTTTACCTGGTGAAGAAAAAGTTGTATTCAGGCTCTTTTAAAATATGGAAAAGACGTCATTTATTCATTTTTCCCATTAAGATCAGAGTGGCTCTACAAACACACGTAAAATGAAACTGAAAGAAGATACAAACTACCAAAATGTTGTGAAAAATGAATGAAAAACAAACTTTTTTCTTATAAACCAAACTCACTGTTGACATAAATTAATAAAATAGAAAAAAATATAATAATAATAATAAAATACAGGATATATATTTGTTTTTGTTTTTTTACATCATTATACAAAGAATGAAACCTGGAAATAAGGAAATATCACCAAATAATTCTGACGTCACCGTGAGAGTCCAGGATAGTTAAAAAAATAATGTCAGGAAACGGGAAGTGAGTATTATAAATATTTACTAATGCTATTATTATCATATTCATGGACTTATAAATAACCTACTTATTATCATGACTTCAAGACGTTAATATTCCCAAAATATATTTACTTTTGTTTAGAATAACTTTATCAGATTTTCTAATTTCCTCGATAATTTCTTTTAATGTACAAAATAAGTTATTGATGTGATATTAAAAGTGACTTATTACGTATTTAGAGAATCATAATATCTATTTATTTTAAACACGATAATTACTTTCAGGTGTGTGGAGAAAAACTACAAGACGTTCCCTCAACCATCTACTGGTACAACAACAACTCCTAAAACGTAAGTAAACAATAACATAGTGAACATAATAGACAAGTAGTGATTAGTTAACGATATTAGTTATTAAATAGATTAAACTAACACCTAATAACTTGGCCCATGTAAGGAAGGTTAGATTAGGTTAGGTTAGGATATGTTTACATAGACTTTAGTGAAGCCTTTGTGTGGTGAACGATCGTGGTGCTGGGGTAGAGGGAAACGTTCTTTAATTGGTTTAGTTCATGGTTAATGGACAGGAAATCATAACACAACCATGACACTATAACACAACAATAGCACCACTACACAACCCTAACACCATAACACCACAACACAACCCTAACACCATTACACTCACGCCACCATAAATATTTTACGTTTTTTTTTTATTTGAAGCAAAAATCACCTACAGCCTGACAGACATATGGCCACACACCCGAACACTATGTCTTAAAGTGTGAGGAAATATATAACCTTTTAGGGACAGGACCAACCACGCCGTGTGGATAATGGTGTAACACTATATCTCTGGCGGCATGATAGCTGATATATTAAGACTGTATCCAACATTTTGTACCTGGTGGATAAGTAAGCTCTCATAACTACACCACACTGCTACCACCATCACTACCACACACTACGACCACAACACCACACTACCAACCACCACTACCACCACAGGCTCTTTAACTATCACACACGTTACTTTTTACGACCACTAGACGATTATATATGAACAATGTAATTCGGTAATATAACTTAATGATACGTATAGAGAGTAAGTGATATTACTCCACACGATATCCGGCCCTGTAACGTGGTATCCGGCCTTGTAACGTGATATCCGGCCCTGTAACGTGATATCTGGTGCAATATCTAGCGGGGTTGTGTTGTGTTATGGGAAGGTAGTGCCATTACTGACCACAGCAAAGCGATATATTGTAAGCTGACCAATATTATCGTGGCTTCTGGTGTACAGATGGTTAAGTTATACAATAGCTGTCTGATGCTTTAGTAATATGTGTGTGTGTGTGTGTGTGTTTGTTTATCACCAACACACACACACACACACAAACATTACACCACACCCTGGGCCACACCACACCCCGGGCCACACCAGATCCTGGGCCACACCACACCCTGGGCCACACCACACCCCGGGCCACACCACACCCTGGGCCACACCACACCCCGGGCCACACCAGATCCTGGGCCACACCACACCCTGGGCCACACCACACCCCGGGCCACACCACACCCTGGGCCACACACACACAGGATATTGGCCTCAGTATCGGGTGAAGAATTGGTATTTTTGCGGGAGGTTCTGGGGTCACCTAATATTCTTCCCTTCCTCGCCGGAAATATAATGGAAATTGAAAGAAACCTCACATGTCGACTATCTAACCCGGCCCTACCAATCCTTTCTATCCGGCTCTTACATCCATTTTATCCGGCCCTTCCACTCCCTGTATATTACCTCGCACCCTTTATATCTGGCCCTCTCATCGCATTTTTATCCGGACATTCTATCCTGTCTTCTTATTCCATCAATCAGGCTCCTTCATCCCTTCTATCCGGTTATCATATCCCTTCTATCCGGCCCTTCTATCCTTTCTATCCGGCTTCTCCCTCCCTTTTATTCCGACCATTTTACCTCTTTTATCCGGCCGTCCCGCTTCTTATATCCGGCCCCTTTTATGCCTTCTATCCGGCCTCCAGTTCCACCTGCTGATAAGGGTTGGCGGCACATATTGACTTGCACTGGGGAAGTTTGGATATTTTCCCATTAATGTGAATTGCACCACACACACACACACACACACACACACACACACACACACACACACACACACACACACACACATACACACACACACACACACACACACACACACACACACACACACACACACACACAAAGGTTATTGACACTGGAGCCTGATATTGATTCATTTATCGACCAGAGATCAATCTACTGGAGTGAGTGTGTGTGTGTGTGTGTGTGTGTGTGTGTGTTTACTATACACACGAGAGGAGGTGGACAAGGGCGTTGATGATAATATTCAAAGGAGAATTGTGAGAGGTATAAGGGAGAGAGAGAGAGAGAGAGAGAGAGAGGGGGGAGGGGGAAAGAGGAGGGTTAGGGAGGAGAAGGTTTGATTGGGGGGCAGGGGGTTGAGAGTGTGAGGGAGAGGTAGGGTAGGGGGAGGGGTTGAGAGCGTGAGGGAGGTAGGGGTAGGGGAGGGGTTGAGAGTGTGAGGGAGAGGTAGGGTAGGGGGGGAGGGGTTCAGAGAGGAGAGATGAAGAAGAGCGAGGGAAGGAATGATAGGGGTAGAGAGAGAGGTAAGGTGTTGGGAAAGGTGAGAGGGAATGTGAGAGGGGAGTGGGAGGATGAGAGGGAGCCTATAGTCACTCTCGCCTCACCTCTCACACGAACACAGTAAAGGAAAGGTCAAGTGTCAGGAGAGGTTAGTTGTTCCTTTATGACCTCAACTGACCTCCTGTGACCTTTGATGACCTCCAGTGACTCAAGCTCAACTCTCATGTAGTACACCTGACGCTGGTAATAACCTTCGAGTGACCTCTACACACACAACACACACACACACACACACACACACACACACACACACACACACACACACACCAGAGTGTTTTTTCTCACTTTAAATACATCTCACTTGGGCCGTCTCCCTGTCACTTCAATCTCTCTCTCTCAGAAAAAAACATCCTCCCCCTACCACCAACAACAACACCAACACCACCAACCACCACACACCAACCACCACACACCAACCACCACACCACCACACACCAACCACCACACACCAACCACCACACCACCAACCACCACACCAACCACCACACACCAACCACCACACCACCAACCACCACACACCAACCACACACACCACAACAACAAGCTTTACCCATAATATAACACGGAAATAACACACAGCTGACGGGTGGCCAACATCCCCCCGTGTGTTGAAATCCTTGACTAGTGAGAATACAAACAGAGTCAGGAGGTATTGTCACTTAGTTGTTAATTACTTGTGGAACCCGCAGCTAAAGGTTGGGACACACACACACACACACACACACACACACACACACACACACACACACACACACACACACACACACACACACCTCTTGACACAATAATAAAGAAACCAGACAGAGAGAGAGAAAGAGAGAATAGAGAATAGAGAGAGAGAGAGTGAGACAAACGACAGAAAGAGAGTGAGAAGGAGATTGGGATCAGGATTAGAGAAAGATTGCCTGGTGTCATGATTGTATTCTCTGTGATTCATCTTCACTGGATTGAATGTGTGTGTGTGTGTGTGTGTGTGTGTGTGTGTGTGTGTGTGTGTGTGTGTGTGTGTGTATGTGTGTGTGTGTGTGTGTGTGTGTCTTATGTGTGTGTGTGTGTGTGTGTGTGTGTGTTGCTCTGTACATAATGTTTATAAGGAGAGTAACATTGTGTTTCTCTGGTGAACATGGAGAGAGAGAGAGAGAGAGAGAGAGAGAGAGAGAGAGAGAGAGAGAGAGAGAGAGAGATCGTATTATGGATGACATTTCCTTCTCGGGTTAATCTTATCACTCCATTTATTCTTAGGGGACACAAGATGACTGGTGGAGGGGGGATGGCTCTCTCTCTCTCTCTCTCTCTCTCTCTCTGGCGGTTGGAAGACAGACAGACAGAAAGACAGACAGACAGACAGACAGACAGACAAGACTCAAAACTATAGTGTGGTTGGTAACTCATAACTCAAATTAATTGGAAAATAAACGAAATCTTAAGCACCAAACTTTTAATGCAGTTTTAGAGAGAGAGAGAAACACACACACAAACACACACACACACACACACACACACACACACACACACACTGTATTTAGCCAGATTCCACTCGTATGCGGGTAGAGTTCGCGTTTATTGTAGTGATTGGTCCTCTTCATAATCACGTTCTCTGATTGGTCTTGGTATACTGTGACGTGCACTGATTGGTCCTTAATTGTGTTCTCGTACTTTGATTGGATAATAGCAAAATGGGTAAGGGCCAATACACGCACGTCAGGGAGAGAAAGAACCAATCAGAACGCTTCCTGCCCACAAACTCGTGATAGAAGCTTCTTAGCCACGCGTACTGGGGACCCTCTGGGGACCGTAAATCACCTATACCGCTCACTCAAACCGCCCACAACGCCCACTGGGGACGATAATTCACCCATCCCGCCCATCTCTGATCAGTGCTGAGTAGTCCGATAAATCTATGATGAGGTCCAATGGTTGCCTGAGAATGTCTTTATGTAAGGGAATATTACTAATGTACGTCCCCGCCACGCACATGATGCCATCACGTACACACACACACACACTCACACATGTACACACGCTCACACATACATACCCACACACTGACACCATTTCCATATATTACCACCACACACCACTACTACACATCACCACACGCCACTACGCACCACCACACATCACCACACATCACCACACATCACCACACACCACTACACACCAATACAGGGGTCTAGTCATAATTATCCAGTATGTCCGAAACTAAACTTTTCCTTTTTAAACTAATTAAAACTAACTACATTAAGAATTACATTTGATTAGCACCAGCGGCCGTCACAGACAAGTTTTACCAACATTTTGCCAAGTAATCACTGATGAGTATTACGCCCCATAAATTAGTAATTACAATTATACACCTGAACTTTAATTATTCCGATGAAAAAAATTCTGAGTTATGTACCAAATTAGCGGAGTTGTTTTCGTGTGGCAGGAAATTAAGTGAGAACAGGTAGGAAGCAGATGATAGGCTGTAACTAATTCACCTTATAAACAGTAGAAATGATTCAGGTGTTTTTGGTCACTGTATCGGTGGTCATCAACACACACGGTCACTCTGTCACTCCTTTGGTTGCCTCAACACACTCTGAACACCAAATTAAAGGAAATGAATAAGTCTGATTTCATTTCTCCATTTTCTATATGGTTTTTGAGCTAAGAATTATATGTGTAACAGTTTTAGGTATTGTTTGAGAGCTAGTTAAGGCTCTGGTACGCTAGAACTCGTTTAAACCTTTGTAAATCTTACCCTTGAAAGGCCTAAAGATTATCTGTAGACTAAGGCACGATTGAGTAATGTTTAGTTAAGTTATCCCCGATAAGCACTCAATTTTCTGTGACTATTTTATGCTTAGTTTTCTATGACATTACTAACACTGTGAAAACGTAATGATGGGCCAAATTCTTAACATTTGTCTTCGTATCTTTGTCATGAAAACGTAGATATTAACTCTATATATTATTCCACTTGATCTTAATCGTGAGTTTAAACTGATCCAAATTCTCTACGTAATTAAAATAGTAACACTGGCTGGTAAGTACATTATACATACTGGTTGGTGAGACATAAATACATTGATAATCATGACAATTTAAGCTTATAATCTGGACTGGTGTAAAGTTCAATCCCAACTAATCAAAGTGACACAATCAAACTCAAATGAGGTTGACCCCGGGAGGTTTACTTTAATGAGAAAACCATCCCAAGCATCTCAACTTTCCCAGTCAGTCTCTCACAGCAAGACGAATTTGACGTTCGTATCCCCCCTTCCACCTTCCTCCCTCTCCCTCCCGAAGAACCTGTCCTCATCAAAGCTCCATTAATCTGCAGGTCCTCCTCTTGAAGGTGTCTTAATTAAAGGTGCATCAGTCGCGTCTCTAAAAGCCCTAATAATATATAGACCGTCGTGACTGCCTCAGAATATGTGAGCTTTAATATGGTGAACTTGTGTCTTCCATTTCTAAACTACCACCATCTTTCCTAACCAACCACTATTTCTCTTAAGCTACCACCATTTCCTCTCTAAACCAGCAACAAATCTTTCCGTAGACTACCACCATTCCCTCCCCTAAACTACCACCATTCCCTCCCCTAAACTACCACCATTCCCTCCCCTAAACTACCACCATCCTTCCTAAGCCAACCACTACACCACCATCGCCCGGCACTTGAAGATAGTGAAGGCAGGAATATCTTGATAAATGGCTGGAAATTCTTGACGTTTTCCATAATGTTCCCAACTCACGATCTTAGATTTTTCCTTCCTTAGTTCGTACGTTAATGTTCCCTAACTTAACCTAACATAACCAAACCAAACCTAACCTAACCTAATAACATAAAATATAGAATCTCTCAGAATATTGTATGATAACTTTTACTCTAAGCTGGTGACATGTGAGCGTATCAATCATCCCTGTTGTCCTCTTAAGCCACGAGACAAACCTAAGCTTCAGAATAATGTCGAAATTTGTACAGAGATTCAACCATTATTATATCTTTTTTCTTTAATTAAATACCGGAATAAGTTAAACCCAGTTAGTTTCCCACACCACAAGTTAATATAATTGTTAACTATTGTATGGTATAAGGTTAACTTAACACCACTGCATGTAATTAAAACCCTTACTAAGTTAACATCTTTAACTGATAATCAATAATAATTTCATGGATAAACTTGAGGAAATTCTGAAAGTGACGTTAAAAGCCAAAATCCCTTCATATACCTTAACTCAGCATAGCACTGTAAGGCCCCGGGAATAGTGTTAAGACGCACATTGAGAATACTAATCATGTGTTAATTAATAGAGAGATGGAAAATGTTTTGAAGGGGCGTCACTGTGTCGCTACGGCTGTCTGGTCACTGCTGGGTGGTGGTTTAGAGAAGGGGTGGTGGGTGGCAGTGGAGAGAGGCGTGATGGGTGGCAGCCAGAGAGAGAGAGAGAGAGAGAGAGAGAGAGAGAGAGAGAGCCCAAAAGAAACGAAAAACATAAAACACAGACAGACAGACAGACAGACAAACATTCCCCACACCAACATAAACATGGAATGGATAGGGTTGGAGATGTGAGGGGCGGTAGATGGGGGGTTATTAGGTTAGGTATGCTGTGAGGTGAGATGAAAGGGGGGTGGAGGTGTTGCGGAGGGAGGGGGAGGGGTGAGGATCCTTACCAAATTGCAATATAGAAAGAGAGTTTATAAACGCTAATATTAATTAACATCCAGTAAAGAAAAAAAATCATGGGATATTGAGAAAAAAAAAATCACCTGCCCCAATATTGAAATTTACAGCCGAGTGAAGTGAAGTTAGGAGAGGAAAGGTATTAGTTGGCCAATATTTGATACCAGGGCTCTATTGGTGGTAATGTTGTTGTTTTACAGGTTTGTTTAGGTAGACAGGACAAACATTTATTAATTAGTGGTTATTGTTTATGTTGGTTGAGAAGAAATGTTTTATTGTTACGTTGTTTATTATTATGACTGTGTTTATGTGTTCTTATAAATGTTTTATGGTGAACTAAAGACATGGCAGAAGATTAGGTGAGGGTTTTGTCTCTCTCTCTCTCTCTTTCTTTTACTGACTGTGTCCAAATTTATCTTAATTTCATTTATATTTGACTTTTATCATTCGCTTGTGTGCTTTCATCCGTGTCCACTCATCCGTGTCCCCTCACCCGTGTCACCTCACCCACAGCCACTCAGGTATGCCGTCAGGTAATTGACAGGTGACAGGTAATATACTGTTAGACGGACGCGGTGGCTGATGGTTAACGGACGGGGTGTTATAGCCTCGGGGTGTCCGTCAGTTTGTCTCTGTGTCTGTCCGTTTATAGTGTTCCTGTCTGTCTGCCTGCCTGTCTGTCTCCCCGTTTGTCTGCGTATCTGTCCGATTGACTGTTTCTTCCTGGTGTTTTCTCCATGCTACCTATATTTTCCAATCTCTCTCTCTCATTCCAGTTCTCCACTCCATGTCCAGTTTTTCCTCGTCCAACAATAAGTCTTCTAAGTCCCTCCCAGACCCGTAATCACGTTAAGTCCAGTGGTTGGACTTTGTCATAAAGCACAATGGCTGGGAGGTTGTGTCGTCTTAACAGAGATTCCCTTATGTGGTTCTCAAGGAGGGTTTTCCTTTTTCATGTGTTGAAGGAGGTGAGGGTGTAAGTGTGTGTGGGTGGGTGGGTGTGGGTGGAGAGGTTGTGTAGGTGTGTGTGGGGGTGTATTGTGTAGGTGTGTGTGTGTGGGGGTGTAAGTGTTTGTGTGGGAGAGGGGGTTCTGTAGGTGTGCATGTGTGTGTGTGTGAGGGGGGGAGTGTTGTGTAGGTGAGTGTACATGTGTGGCGTTAGGTTAGGTTAGTTTTGGTTAGGAACAATTTAACTTACGGGAAACTAAGTCTCTCGAAAATGATCAATAATCAACACGACCAGTTTGACAGACAGCCCAAGACTCACGAGACTTACAGCAACTTTCTCAGTGTTCTTAAGCACATACGATGCAACCTCTGACGACACCAGTATCTCCTGAACGAGAGCCTCAAGAGACTTAACAACAACATCATTATACAGCAGGAGTCTTGTAAACACAGCCTAGAGAAATTTGTTCAAGGCTCACTTAATATCTCCCCCCTCCCCTCCCTTAAGGATGAGAGTAACTTGTACCCCAGTGTCGGCCTGTGTCTTCCAGCCCACACTTGAAGACCTGTGTGTCTTTGTTGACATGTTTGTATGTATCCTCTCTCTCTCTCTCTCTCTCTCTCTCAGGTTATGCAGCAGCTGTACTGAATATAAGATTTGTTTTATACACACAACAGTACAGCCTTGTGATGCCTACAGACACGCTTCACTCACTAACATCCTTACACACACAGATTCATCAACGCCCTCACTAACACCAGCCCTCACTAATGCCTTCACCAACACACAAACACTCACTTATGCCTTCACCAACACACAGAGACTCTCCCAAACCTCTCACCAACACGCACATACTCACCTAAAACCTCTTGATCGACAATAAAAACGAAAACTCAGGCCCGATGATATATTTTCACACAACTACTTTCTTTACCATAGACGAGACAGTAATATAACCCCCCCTCCAAGAAAAAATAAATACAAAAGAGACACTTACATATCTACACATTTACAATAAATTTACACAACACATTTAATATCTACAAGACGCCCACACCCATATATAACTTGCTTCTAATTGAACGAGTTACTGTATTGTAATTTTGTAAACAGTATTTAGCCTCGTACGTTCAACCCAAAACTCTCAATTTAGATTTAAGGCGGTATCTTAGCTTAATGTATCTCATATAAACACATCTGCCTTCTAATGAGTCACTTGTGTGGTAGTTATATACTGTATATACACACGGAGTCGCAGACAGACATACACACACAAATGCCTATTATTGAGTGTGTTGTAATGGTCATATTTACACGCATAAAGACACACACAGATCAGTACACAGCCTCCTCCCCCAAGGAAAGTTCAACACACTCACACACACAAACGTTCATCTCTCACAGCACGTTCAAATATCCAGTTTTCAGAGGCTCGGTTAACTAAGAACTAATTTTATCTCTATGTCTTAATATTTGAGTTTTCGGTTCTTTTCCTCAAAGGTTTGGTTTAACTTCGTAATTCTGGTTCTTTTTCATCGATGCCTTGGTTCTATACAGCGTTTTCTACGTTGGTGAAAAATATTAAGTTTAGAGCCTGAATTGTGATAATGCTGATGATGATGATAAGTTTTTATTGCTAACTCTTATAATCACGTGGTATTATAGTTTCATAGAGATGCCTATCACGTATTGTTAATTAAAGATCATTTTTAAATAATAATTATGTAAGTGATGTGAAATAAAAAAAAATAAAAGATTAGGAAGAATGTGTCCTATTTATTGACTCATGTAACTGTTTTCCTTCCTTTTAATTAATGTATAACAAATAATAGTAACAGAGAAGTGAACGACCTCTCAAGCGGTTAACAAGCCCATCAGTGGTGAAGAGGATAAAATAAAGTACACTAAAGTAAAATAATTCCTATAGCAGACAATAATAAACAAATAAAGAAGTCTTCCCATAAATAAGATTCGTTTTCTTATACTTAAACATAGAAAACGGATGTAAACATTGTAATGAATGAGTTTAAAGGTATTACCGTAGTATTAAAGAGATCAATAGAGTATCACTTTAATTAAATGGCTAACAATAACAATAACATTAACACCAATATATAGGTCGTTTGTGCGGGAAACGTCATAGAAGAAAATTGTCTTAGTATTGTCTGAAATGTTGATTGTAAAGATAAAATTCTCGAGATTTGGTTAATAATAATAATAATAATAATAATAATAATAATAATAATATTAATAATAATAATAATATTATTATTATTATTATTATTATTACTTAATTATAGAATAATTAGCATGTATTTAACTCGTTTCTAACCCCAATATACTGTAAATGCCTTGGTTAATTATATTTTTAACCCGACTATACAGCATATGCCAAGGTTGAATTTAATTAATGTTATCATTAGTAATTTATCGTAATATAAAAGGAATTAACTCAGTTTATTAACAAGTCCACTGCGCATGTCAGTTTGTCATTGATAAATGGTCAGATCCAAAAACTTGTAAACAAACTCCCGGGACAGAGCAGCTCATCTAAATTATGGACATTTATCACGTAATTAAGGATTGCAAAATAGCTGATGCAGGTATGTATATTTATTATAATTCTGTTAACTCATTTTATATAGTTTAATAAAGCAGTGAGTTATTTTATGGGTATTTTGGCCTCATGTGTTGGCCAGATACCGGCTGCTGCTGCCGTCTTGGTCGTGATTTTAATTGTCTTCTGGGAATAAATGAAGACATGAATACTGTAACTATGCCGTAATGTTGACTATATGATGTAATGTTGACTGTATGATGTAATGTTGACTGTATGATGTAATGTTGACTGTATTATGTAATGTTGACTGTCGGAAACTGTTAATGTCGGGTTACTAGTGTCAGTCTGTGTTAAGAGCTTTGAAGATAATAATGGACACAGTACAGCAGCTGCCTGAATACAATATTATGGTACAGTAGCTGTCCTGAATACAATATTATGGTACAGTAGCTGTCCTGAATACAATATTATGGTACAGCAGCTGCCTGAATACAATATTATGGTACAGTAGCTGTCCTGAATACAATATTATGGAACAGTAGCTGTCCTGAATACAATATTATGGTACAGTAGCTGTCCTGAATACAATATTATGGTACAGTAGCTGTCCTGAATACAATATTATGGTACAGTAGCTGTCCTGAATACAATATTATGGTACAGTAGCTGTCCTGAATACAATATTATGGTACAGTAGCTGTCCTGAATACAATATTATGGTACAGTAGCTGTCCTGAATACAATATTATGGTACAGTAGCTGTCCTGAATACAATATTATGGTACAGTAGCTGTACTGAATACAATATTATGGTACAGTAGCTGTCCTGAATACAATATTATGGTACAGTAGCTGTCCTGAATACAATATTATGGTACAGTAGCTTTCGTCCTGAACATACCATTATGGTACAGTAGCTGTCCCTAAATACACATATGGCACAGCAGCTGCCTGAATACAATATTATGGGGCAGTAGTCCTGAATACAATATTATGGTACAGTAGCTGTCCTGGAACACATTATTTGGTACAGCAGCTGCCTGAATACAATATTATGGTACAGAAGCTGTCCTGAATACAATATTATGGTACAGTAGCTGTCCTGAATACAATATTATGGTACAGCAGCTGCCTGAATACAATATTATGGCACAGTAGCTGTCCTGAATACAATATTATGGTACAGTAGCTGTCCTGAATAATACAATATTATGGTACAGAAGCTGTCCTGAATACAATATTATGGTACAGTAGCTGTCCTGAATACAATATTATGGTACAGTAGCTGTCCTGAATACAATATTATGGTACAGTAGCTGTCCTGAATACAATATTATGGTACAGTAGCTGTCCTGAATACAATATTATGGTACAGTAGCTGTCCTGAATACAATATTATGGAACAGTAGCTGTCCTGAATACAATATTATGAAGCAGTAGCTGTCCTGAATACAAATATTATGGTACACAGTAGCTGTCCTGAATACAATATTATGGCAGTAGCTGTCCTGAATACACATATGGTACAGCAGTTGTCCTGAATACAATATTATGGTACAGAAGGTCCTGAATACAATATTATGGTACAGTAGCTGCCTGAATACAATATTATGGCACAGTAGCTGTCCTGAATACAATATGTGGTACAGTAGCTAGTCCTGAATAATAATATTTATATTAGTAGCTGTCCTGAATATTAACATGGGTACAGAATGTCCTGAATACAATATTGGCACAGTAGCTGTCCTGAATACAATATTATGGTACAGTAGCTGTCCTGAATACAATATTATGGTACAGTAGCTGTACTGAATACAATATTATGGTACAGTAGCTGTCCTGAATACAATATTATGGTACAGTAGCTGTCCTGAATACAATATTATGGTACAGTAGCTGTCCTGAATACAATATTATGGTACAGTAGCTGTCCTGAATACAATATTATGGTACAGTAGCTGTCCTGAATACAATATTATGGTACAGTAGCTGTCCTGAATACAATATTATGGTACAGTAGCTGTCCTGAATACAATATTATGGTACAGTAGCTGTCCTGAATACAATATTATGGTACAGTAGCTGTCCTTAATACAATATTATGGTACAGTAGCTGTCCTGAATACAATATTATGGTACAGTAGCTGTCCTGAATACAATATTATGGTACAGTAGCTGTCCTGAATACAATATTATGGTACAGTAGTCCTATCACACATATGGTACAGTAGCTGTCCTGAATACAATATTATGGTACAGTAGGCTGTCCCACAATATATGGTACAGCTGTCCTGAATACAATATTATACAGTAGCTGTCCTGACACAATATTATGGTACAGAAGCGTCCTGAATACAACATTATGGTATGTAGCCAACCTGAATACAATATTATGGTACAGTAGCTGTCCTGAATACAATATTATGGTACAGTAGCTGTCCTGAATACAATATTATGGTGCCAGTAGCCAGTCCTTGAATATTACCATTATGGCACAGTAGCTGTCCTGAATACAATATTATGGTACAGTATGTCCTGAATACAACATTATGGTACAGTAGCTGTCCTGAATACAATATTATGGTACAGTAGCTGTCCTGAATACAATATTATGGGTACAGCAGCTGTCCTGAATACAATATTATGGTACAGTAGCTGTCCTGAACACAATATTATGGTACAGTAGCCTGAATACAATATTATGGTACAGTAGCTGTACTGAATACAATATTATGGTACAGTAGCTGTCCTGAATACAATATTATGGTACAGTAGCTGTCCTGAATACAATATTATGGTACAGCAGCTGCCTGAATACAATATTATGGTACAGTAGCTGTCCTGAATACAATATTATGGTACAGTAGCTGTCCTGAATACAATATTATGGTACAGTAGCTGTCCTGAATACAATATTATGGTACAGTAGCTGTCCTGAATACAATATTATGGTACAGTAGCTGTCCTGAATACAATATTATGGTACAGTAGCTGTCCTGAATACAATATTATGGTACAGTAGCTGTCCTGAATACAATATTATGGTACAGTAGCTGTCCTGAATACAATATTATGGTACAGTAGCTGTCCTGAATACAATATTATGGTACAGTAGCTGTCCTGAATACAATATTATGGTACAGTAGCTGTCCTGAATACAATATTATGGTATGGTAGCTGTCCTGAATACAATATTATGGTACAGTAGCTGTCCTGAATACAATATTATGGTACAGTAGCTGTCTCAATACAATATTATGGGAAATATTATCAACTGACCTGTGGACGAGTTATTAGTTTCATCAGTGAGTTTTGATATGATAATCATTTCTTGTGCAAATGCTTCATTTTGTAGATAATTAGGCGCCTAGCCACAAACTACTTTGTCTTCCCAGCGGTAATGTGGACAGACTCTTTTGCTGCACGCGCCACTCATTCCCGTGCCAGTTTCATTTTCAGTGTGGCGTGTAAAGGTTGTTGCCGGCCTTGTTGTCATGGTCACGTTGACTGCTAATCTGTTTTAACACTAATGATTCTTATTATACTCCACGAATGCAAAACATGAGAGGGTCAGCCATCCCTGAAACGACGTGCTTTTCCCCGTCGACGCTTAGACTCATGAGCCCTCCCAGTAAGTCCCGCCTTCGAAGATAGTTGTCTCAACGTTGTTATTCCATTCTCTCCTGACAAGCTCAATCTTGAATTAGTTTATGTAAATCAACTTTAGTAATTCGCCAGACCTTTGTCAACTGAGGGTCATCCTTGAATGTGTAACAGTTGGGTTGTATGTAATTTCTGTCATTGCGTGAGTAGTGATCGCTGGCAACTCAGGGGTATATAACCACAGGGGAGAGGGAGAGAGCGTCCCGTGACGTCCTCTCCCGTTTGTTCCCAGGTATGTAGCAGTGTTTTATAGCCATTCAGTTTGATTCAGTCAATTGTAGTGAATATCAGTGTTCATCAGTGTTCATGCTTTAACAGTGAAATTGTCATTCACCCAGTGTAAGAAGTAATATAAAGTAAATATCGTCTGACGTTGCAAGACGAAGGATTTGTTGTGATTGTGTTGTCCATGCTTCTCGTCCCGTGACGTCCTCTCCCATTTGTTCCCAGATCCAGGGTGGGCTTATTTGAACACCCCATCGGCTGCTGAGCCGGTGGGTACCCAGCAGGGATCAATATATGCATTGATAGCATTGATGTCGGTGATTCTACATGATTGAGACGGCAGGTCCGCCTCGTGAGCCTCAGACACTAGACTTGCCAGGTGTCTGGCTTCCACCGACTACAACAGCAGTCGTCAGTTGTTAGAGGCGCCAGTGCTATACCCTGGGACATGCCTTGGAGTTATGGCCCACAGTGTTGTTGTATGTTTGGGGATAATTAGCGGGCAATAATTATCCCATGTTGGGTAGTGGACCCATGTATTTGCTGGTTTCAGTATTAACATGTATGTTGTGAGTGCATCTCATATGCACTACCAACAGTCTGTGAAGTATCATGTGCCAGTTTGTCTTATAACTGGATGTAATGGAAAGTACTGTACCTAGTAATGTGTGAGAAGTAAAGTTGTCCACTTGGGACTATGAGTAAAGCCTGGTAACTGTAATGAAATGTACCACTAGAAGATGTGGGTGAAGTAGAAATACCCACTTGGAGTGGCAGTTAAGTAATCTGCAAGGAGTTGTCATGTAACTATGTAATGTGAGTAGGGCCAAGGAACTGGTCCTGCTATGTAATGTAATGAAACACCAGTAAGGTTGTGTGCAATAAGAAAATACGGAGTCTGCAATAAGCGAGGCGTTACACCTTGAAGTTATATGTTAATATTATCTCTTTTTCCCTTTGATTTCATATTAATAAACCTGTTCTTAGAGTATTTTAGGAGTACTGTAGGGTATTCACTTCTCCCACAGCAGTTCACCGTTATTTCCGTCCAAGTGACCCTGATATCAGAATTACAATACCCATGTGCCTTAGACCCTTGACATGCTACCAGAAAGAACTAAGGTTATGTAGTAACCATTGAAGTAAGTAAAAAGAACAATTGAAAGAACTAAGACAAGAGAAGTAAGAGTAAAAGATAAGGCAGAGTATGAGTAGAGAGAAAATGCCGCCGTTACATTGGTTCGCAGCTGTGGGGTGTAATTCACATGGTATCAGGTCAGGAGGAATAAATGTGATACTGTGGGTAATTTTTTTTTAAGTGTGATTTGTATTAACCATTTGTCTGTACAGGTACCTAATCATTTCACTGTAACTAATGAATATTTCAGATTGCTAATAATTTTGTTCCATAATTGTTCCAGTGTACAGTGTAGTTTGTAATTCTGTGCAAAATTTGTTTTTTCTGTGGTTTTACGGAGAAGTTGAAAACAGTTCACGGTAAATACTTTACTTGGAGTTAGGTTAGACCATTGCCTCAAGAAAATTATAAATCTGTTTTAAAGTAAAGTGTACAGTAAAATGTGGAAACTTGTAATGTTCAGAGTTTTGAAAAGTGTCAGGGTAAATCGTCAATAATTACCCATATTATAGTACAGCAGCTGTCTGAATACAATATTATGGTACAGCAGCTGCCATGGATCAGTTCTCAAGGAAGCTAGAAATTAAAGAACAGAGTGGGGGAGAGAAACCATAAGAGGGAAGTTTAGAACGCAAAGACTTGTGCCATACGCTGACAAATGCTTTGGAGATGTTGAGGGCCCCCTAAGGGGGCAGAAATTTATTATGAATAGTGTGAGGTGTTAGAAGTAAAACAAAAATCAAGAATGTTAGTAAGTTGATCGTGTCGATCAGGAACACGTGTAGGTTGTTTAATTATTTGCTCCAGATCATTAAGTAAGGATAAAGAGAGTGCTTCAGCTCCACCTGGGTCATCCCTTGCAGAGCCAAGCCACTCTCTCGTGATGTACATTGAAATCCCCTAGGTAGAGGATCTCGGTGTTGGGGTGTGTGGATAGCAACGACTCATGGCAAGAAGTGAGATAGTCAAAGAGTTCCAAATAATGTAGTTGGTAGAGTTGGGAGAACAGTCAAGGAAACAAAGAAAAATAGTCATAGTTGGTAGAGATATTCTGAGCCAGATGACATCATAAAGAGAATATTCAAGATCCCTGAGTCGAGTTATATGTGTACGTTCGTTGCAGTAAGCGCATACACCTCCCTTGGTTGTAGTTGAAGACTTGAAATGGTTTGGGTGAAGCTGCTTTGGTTAGTTGAAGTTCAGATAGTAGTAAGAGGTGGGGGGAAGAGGTTAATAGATGGTGCTCCACAGAAGGAAAATTGGATCTCAAGCCGTGAATGTTGGAAGAATGAAGAGTGAAAAAAGCCGATCCTCCAGCAACCGCGGTGACGTCAGTTTAGGCCTCAGTAGTTTGTTGATGATCAGGTCGGCCCTGGGGTCCACAACCTTCCCGACCTGTGGGACCCATCCAAGAAGGCCTCGCTTTAATAATATTGTCAACTGATATCATAGGAGAGTAAAAGAGTAGAAAGAATAGAACAGATCAAGAGTGAGAAAGGTTATATATGTTGTGTTGTCAATAGTAAGAGAGACAATTGAGACCCTGCATTTGAGTGTAAATGAAGCAGAAAGACAGATCAGCAACCTGGGACATGGTCACAATTTTCGTGATGCCATATGGCAGCAGGGTCTACTATTAGACAACACATTATGCTTCCAATATCTTCCCAGGCGGTATTACCTCCCTGTTTGGTAGCTGCCTACTACCTACAGTGATTTATTCACATATTGTGATACTGTAGTTAATATTCTAGATGTAAACAGACATAATCATGCCAATGAGTTTCAGATGCAGTGGTTCATTATCCAAGATGGTGGACAAGACCATCCTGATAATTACAATTGGGAGGAGAACTATGTGGGGCTGGAGAGGAGAACTATGTGGAGCTGGAGAGGAGAACTATGTGGAGCTGGATGATGAACAAGAGTGGAAGTGAAATGAAGTCGGCCGTGAACTCAACCATCTTTACTGGATAAGTCAATTTTGAGAGTAGTTCTGCTGTGTGATATATATTTACCTTTGAGGGTCTTGGCTGAGAGTAGTTTTGCTCTGTAAAATCATTGTACTCAAAGGATTAAATCATCATACCCAAGGGGGTCAAATCATCATACTCAAGTGGTTAAATCATCATACTCAAGGGGTCAAATCATCATATACATAGGGCTGAACTTTATTTATTAGCATGATACTGAATAGGTCAAACTTGCATCAACACAGTAAACATTAGTACATATTTAAGTACATTATATCTTTTATTTCAGATGTGCACTGCAGTATCCCTGAAGAGGCTGAATGTGGGTATCTTATGCTGGTGGACAATTCTGCAGCCCAAGGAACCAAGGAGGTAGAGTGTGTGGGAGGAGAGGGTCAGTGGTGGGTGGGATTGGGAGAGGATTGGGCAGGTGGAAGGGAGGATTGGGTGGATGGGTAGGAGGAAAGGTTGGAAGTACAGTAGTGATATCTCCGTTAGCCGGAATCCCTCAAACCCGGAACTCTCCGAGAGCCAGAATTGAAATTTTCTCGGAAAATTGTTCCCAAAGCCAGAATTTTCCAGAAAATTGTGGCTTTGGGAACGATTTTCTGAGGGGCACATTTTCCGGAAAATTCAGAGAAAGTTTTCCCGAAACCCGGAAAATTCTGGGGATGGTGGAGTTTTTTCCGGGTTTGAGAGATTAAAATCAGGCGCATTTTCTGGAAATTCCTAGAGAAATTTTCCGTTACCCGTAAAATTCCGGGGATGAGGGATTTTTTTTCGGCTTTGAGAGAGTTGTCTCGTTTCCCTGAAATCTCTCATTCCCGGAAGTGCTCTGCACCAATTGTTCCGGCTAACGGGGATATCACTGTACTAAGCAAGCAAGTTTGGGATATTCTCCTCATGAATTATTATTTTATTTTAGAGGTCCTTTGAAATTATTACAAGAAAGTTGGCTTGATGTAGACGACTCTGTGACCCTTAGTGATTATGTATTAAAAATGAAAAGTAGGTTAAGAAAGGCACAAGAGGTAGCCCAAATTAATTTATTTGATGCTCAGGAAAAAATGAAAACACATTATGATAAAGATACTCTGGATAGACATTTCCAGCCAGGAGATAAGGTGTCACTATTTTTGCCCTGAAAATCTCAGTATATGTACTCCTGAGCATGCTGATTGCAAATCTATGATCCTCATTTCGATTGGGGGGTAATTAGTGGCCTTAATGAGGCTTGAAGTATTTTTAGGACTCTTTCAATGCTAATTACTAGCCAACTATGGGTTTCCCAGGTGAGATTTTGGTGTTTTTGTGTTTTTCTGAATGTAATTAATTGGTTAAACCCCTCAGATGACTGAGGCACCACTACCACCACCACCAGGTGACTGAGGCACCACTACCACCACCACCAGATGACTGAGGCACCACTACCACCACCACCAGATGACTGAGGCACCACTACCACCACCACCAGATGACTGAGGCACCACTACCACCACCACCAGATGACTGAGGCACCACTACCACCACCACCAGATGACTGAGGCACCACTACCACCACCAGATGACTGAGGCACCACTACCACCACCACCAGGTGACTGAGGCACCACTACCACCACCACCAGATGACTGGGCACCACTACCACCGCCACCACCCAGGTGACTGAGGCACCACCAACACTACCACCAGATGACTGAGCTACATTACCACCACCACCACCACCACCAGATGTCTGAGGCACCACTAACACCACCAGGTGACTGAGGCACCACTACCACCACCACCAGATGACTGAGGAACCACTACCACCACCACCAGATGACTGAGGCACCACTACCACCACCAGATGAATGAGGCACCACTACCACCACCACCAGATGACTGAGGCACCACCACCACCAGGCAGACTGGAACCACTACCACACACCACCCAGGTGCTGAGCAACTACCACCACCACCAGATGTCGAGGCACCGAACCACCAGATGACTGAAGCTATTTACCACCACACCAATACCAGATGTCTGAGGCACCACCAACACTACCACCAGATGACTGAGTGCACCACCACCACCAGGTGACTGAGGCACCACCAACACTACCACCAGATGACTGAAGCTACATTACCACCACCAACGCCACCACCAGATGTCTGAGGCACCACCAACACTACCACCCAGGTGACTGAGGCACCACTAACACCACCACCACCAGGTGACTGAGGCACCACCACCACCACCACCAGATGACTGAGGCACCACTACACCACCACCAGATGACTGAGGCACCACTACCACCACCACCACCAGATGACTGAGGCACCACTACCACCACCACCACCAGATGACTGAGGCACCACTATCACCACCACCAGATGAATGAGGCACCACTACTACCACCACCCAGATGACTGAGGCACCACTACCACCACCACCACCAGGTGATGAGGCACCACCACTACCACCACCAGGTGACTGAGGCACCACTACCACCACCACCAGATGACTGAGGCACCACCAACACTACCACCAGATGACTGAAGCTACATTACCACCACCAACACCACCAGATGACTGAGGCACCACCAACACTACCAACCAGATGACTGAGGCTACATTACCACCACCAACACCACCACCAGATGACTGAAGCTACATTACCACCACCAACACCACCACCAGATGACTGAGGCTACATTACCACCACCAACACTACCACCAGATGACGGAGGCTACATTACCACCACCAACACTACCACCAGATGACTGAAGCTACATTACCACCACCAACACCACCACCAGATGACTGAGGCACCACCAACACTACCACCAGATGACGGAGGCTACATTACCACCACCACCACTACCACCAGATGACGGAGGCTACATTACCACCAACACTACCACCAGATGACTGAAGCTACATTACCACCACCAACACCACCACCAGATGACTGAGGCACCACCAACACTACCACCAGATGACGGAGGCTACATTACCACCACCACCACCACCACCAGATGACTGAGGCATCACCCTCTTAATTCTGTTGTATGTACTATATATTATCTTAGTTCCATATCCCTAATGTGTACTTTATTGTATTATGTTATTGTATTACAAATATTGTTTCTCATTTTCTGGTGTAATGTATTAATAAAGCCTCCAAGTGCTCAACTCTAGTATCCATAATGTAATTTTACTGATCATGTGATCAATTCCCAATAAAGATCAATAAAACAGTAAGCTGATAAGGGCTAAAAATATACATATAACAAAAATAAATACAAATAGGAGTAAAGGACCACCATGAAGAGTAAGCAGGACTCAACCACTGAGCCATGACAAACTTAGTTATTTCACCTTAAAGTTCAAGAAACTGGATGAAAATAGTTATTGGGAAAGTAGATTATCTAGCTTTTGGAAGTAGAATATCAACTTTTTGGGAAATATTAATTCATTTTCCGAAGTAGATTATCATTTGTACAGTGAAAATGGAATATTTACTGGGGAAAGTTACACTACTTTCCGAAAGTAGATTATCTGTTTCGGGGAAAGTAGACACAACAGGATTGATTTGAATTTTCCAGCAGATTATCAGGCAACGATCATGAAAATAGTCATCTATTTCGAAATATTCACTTTCTCCGAAAAGTAGACAGCCTGATTTTTCGGGAGAGACATTACTTTTTAAATAGGCTACTATTCTTCGAAGTAGATTATCATAGTGGAATGTCACAGAAAATGGACGCTTCGGGGAAAGCTCACTTTCCGAAAAAGTAGATTACCATTGAGTGATTATTGATTTTGTAGTAGATTACGCTTGGGAATACCCACCTTCAGCGCAGAAAACGAAGTTTGTATTGAGAAAATGGGGAAGCCTACTTCGGGGAAAGCTGGTTATTCACTTTTCCGAAAGATTATCTACTCGGGAAATATGAATATTTTGTAGAAAATGGAATATCAGCTCGGGAAGCATTGTCTACCCGTGCAGATGTTTCGGGAGATTATTTTAGTAGATTACCGCTTGGGGAAATATCATTTTTTCCGAAGTGATGTCATAAACGGTACTTATTATAAAATGGGAATATCGCTGGGAAAGTTGGTTATCTACTTTCCGAAAGTAGATTATTCACTTTTTCGTGAAAGTAGATTACGATTTTTGTAGTCGATAATCTACTGAAAAATTAGGTCATTTCCCAAAAAGTCGATAATCTACTTCCCTAAAAATCAATAATCTACTTTCCCGAAAGTAGATAATCTACTTTCGAAAAGCAGATAACCAACTTCCGGAAAGTAGATATTTCATTTTCTGTGATACAAATTTCGTTTCTATGATAACTGCTCGGAAAAATTAGTAATATTTCCCAAAAGTCGATAATCTACTTCTAAAATCCATAATAATCTACTTTCCTGAAAAGTAGATAATTACTTTTCGAAAGTAGATAACCAACTTTCCTATAGATATTTCCCATTTTCTGTGATACAAATTTCCTGTTTATGATAATCTACTTCGGAAAATTAGGTAATATTTCCCCAAAAGTCGATACCATTTCAAAATCAATAATTCACTTTCCTGAAAGTAGATAATTCACTTCGGAAAGAGATAACCAACTTTCCTGAAAGTAGATATTTCCATTTTCTGTGATACAAATTTCCTTGTTTTCTATGATAATCTACTTCTGAAATTAGGTAATATTTCCCCAAAAGTCGTGATAATTCATTTCCTAAAAATCAATAATCTACTTTCCCGAATAGAGATAATCTACTTTTCGGAAAAGCAGATAACCAACCTCTGAAAGTAGATATTTCCCATTTTTGTGATACAAATTTCCTGTTTCTATGATAATCTACTTCGGAAAATTAGGTAATATTTCCCTCAAAGTCGATAATCTACTTCCCTTTAAAAATCAATAATCTACTCTCCTGAAAAGTAGATAATCACTTTTCGAAAAGTAGATAACCAACTTTTCCCTGGAAAGTAGATATTTCATTTTCTGTGATACTGTTGTATATAATCTACTTTCGGAAAATTAGGCAATATTTCCCTGAAAATCAATAATCTACTTTCCCGAGATAATTCATTTTTCGAAAAGTAGATAACCAACTTTCCTGAAAGTAGATATTTCATTTTCTGTGATAATAAATTTCCGTTTTCATGATAATCTACTTCGGAAAATTAGGTAATATTTCCCCAAAGTCGATAATCTACTTCCCTAAAAATCAATAATCTACTTCTCTCGAAAAGTAGATAATCTACTTTTCGAAAGTAGATAACCAACTTTCCTGAAAGTAGATATTTCCCATTTTCAGATAAATTTCCTGTTTTCATGATAATCTACTTCGGAAAATTAGGTAATATTTCAAAGTCGATAATCAACTTCCCTAAAAATCAATAATCTACTTTCCTGAAAGTAGAGAATCTACTTTTCGAAAAGTAGATAACCAACTTTCCCGGAAAGTAGATATTTCATTTTCTGTGATACAAACTTCGTTTTCTATGATAATCTACTCCGGAAAATTAGGTAATATTTCAAAAGTCGATAATCACTTCCCCAAAAAATCAATAATCTACTTTCCTTTGTGTAGATAATCTACTTTCGGAAAGTAGATAACCAACTTTCCCGGAAAGTAAGATATTTCCCATTTTCTTTGATACAAATTTCCCGTTTTCTATGAATATCTAGTTCTGAAAATTAGGTAAAATTTCTCAAAAAGTCGATAATCTACTTCCCTGAAAAGTCGATAATCTACTTTCCCGAAAAGTAGATAATCTACTTTTCAGGAAAGTAGATAACCAACTTTCCCGGAAAGTAGATTATTTCCCATTTTCTGTGATGCAAATTTCCCGTTTTCTATGATAATCTACTTCAGAAAATTAGGTAAAATTTCTCAAAAAGTCGATAATCTACTTCCCTGAAAAGTCGATAATCTACTTTCCCGAAAAGTAGAAAATCTATCAGCTTTTCGGGGAAGTAGATAACCAACTTTCCCGGAAAGTAGATATTTCCCATTTTTTATGATACAAATTTCCCGTTTTCTTTGATAATCTACTTCGCAAAATTAGGTAATATTTCCCCCAAAATTCGAAAATCTATTCCCCCGAAAAATCGATAATCTACTTTCCCGAAAAGTAGAAAATCTATCTACTTTTCGGGAAAGTAGATAACCAACTTTCCCTGAAAGTAGATATTTCCCATTTTTTATGATACAAATTTCCCGTTTTCTATGATAATCTATTTCCCAAAATTAGGCAATATTTCCCCGAAAATACGAAAATCTACTTTCCCAAAAAGTCGATAATCTACTTTCCTGAAAATTAGAAAATCTATCTACTTTTCGGGGAAGTAGATAACCAACTTTCCCGGAAAGTAGATATTTCCAATTTTTTATGATACAAATTTCTCGTTTTCTATGATAATCTATTTTCGGGAAATTAGGTAATATTTCCCCAAAAGTCGATAATCTACTTCCCCTAAAAATCAATAATCTACTTTCCCGAAAAGTAGATAATCTACTTTTCGGAAAAGTAGATAACCAACTTTCCCGGAAAGTAGATATTTCCCATTTTCTGTGATACAAATTTCCCGTTTTCTATGATAATCTACTTCGGAAAATTAGGTAATATTTCCCCAAAAGTTGATAATCTACTTCCCCTAAAAGTCCAGTGGAGAAGCGTTTTACCTGCCACTCATTGAGGCCCGAGTTCGAGTCCCAGCATTTCTCTTGTGGGGAACAGATTGTTGGTTCACACTCAGGATGGGATGGAGAAAGGAAACTCACAATGTGCTCTCTATATACATGTTGTATTGGATGTACAATGCAGCTTGGTGCTGGGAAGGCAGCATGGTTACAAGCGTAATGTAGAGAGAGCTGGTTGGTGAGGATGCTCAGAGAAGGACAGCTTGTGGGTCGCAATGCTCGCCGGCGGGAGAGAGAACCGCCAGGCAGGCGGAGGAGGTGTTGGTGGCTGCGGCTGTAGGTAGAAAGAGGCAGGTCACCACGAGGTCAGGTCTTAAATAGCGGAGGTAGGCGTGGCTTAGTAATTGACCCCCGATCCATGGTGTATGGCGGCGCTGGTTGACCTAGACCACGAGGCATACACTGGGGAATTGGTGGGGTCGGCTACTTAGCGACAAACAGCGTTTGTAGGGGAGAAATCCACTACACTCTCTTCTTTTCCCTTTTTCTGTTTTTAGTATTTTTTCGTCATGGGACACTATTTTCGCTGTATTGTATCCTAAATGTTAATAAAAAGTGAAATTGGGCCATAAATTTGACGTTTTTAGGTATTTTAGCGTATATTCATGTATATTCTTAGAGGTTGTAGTCACTACACAGTCAACTTCCCGGGCCGTTCGTTAGAAGAGTATTAAATGTCTCTCACTCTTCATGTTGACGTCTGGTGTGTTGTGGTCTTGTTTACCACTTCGGGTCATGTAATAGCGATATATCGTTGTTTAGTCTAAAAGAATGATATTACAAATTTACAGATTAGGCAATAATACAGTATAGTTATTTATATTTTTATATTATATATAGTACAGAACTCTTAATAAACCAGAAAATATCATTTATTCTCAGCATTTTTCCCAATAATGGAAACAATATGTAACTCAGACCTTCAGAGCCTGGTTCATTGTTGTCAGGTGATCATAGAACACAACAGGTATATACATTGAGTCACGATTGTTCATTAAATTAAACATTGTGGTAAGGAAAGCAAGTTTTGGTCACCATTATAAACTACATGAAAGATATCAAGTACAAGAATGTGTATTAATGGCTACATGACCCCATGTTACCCCACATGTGTCAGTATCACTAGTAGGTGTCTGTGTCCCCCACATGTGTCAGTATCACTAGTAGGTGTCTGTGTCCCCC
>NW_024716951.1:3385765-3392170 GCF_018991925.1 Homarus americanus | reverse complement strand
AACAAGTTCTCGCCAGAAGTTATTATTTCATTTGGGAAAGGAATGGAACCAGTGTTGAATAGTGGTGAACAGGGCTTAAGTCAGTGAAAAACAACTCGGCAGTTGAGTCTAGACCCCAAGCTAACCTTCACACAGTGAGGTCCCAGGTACCCAGTGATAATTCCCCTGAGACTCCACGATAGAGAAGCCTGGGACCACACCTCACCCACTTGAGTGAGTGAAGTCCTGTGACAACTGACCACGTGGTGTCCCCATGATGCTACGACACCACATAGTGAATGAGTTGCTACAGCATCATGTGAAGTTCCTCATAACACCATCTGTGAGGGAATTACTACACCACGTGATGCCCCTCATAACACCATCTGTGAGGGAATTACTACACCACATCAGGCCCCTCATAACACCATCTGTGAGGGAATTACTACACCACGTCAAGCCCCTCATAACACCACCTGTGAGGGAACTAGTACTCCACGTGATGCCCCTCATAACGCCATCTGTGAGGGAGTTACTACACTACGTGTCTGTTGCTCAACACCTCAGCTCACATGATCTACATGACCATTATTCTGTAAACATTAATCTGTGTGTTCACTGTATGTTCCTTCACCTGTCTCTAATGAAGGCTTTTGTTAAACCACCAATGTATGTAATAGTCATTTATGTCCAATGTATATTTTCAGCCTTCGGGCTGTAGAACTTTTTTAATAAACCTTTAATTATTATTATTATTATTATTATTATTGCACACACACACACAAACCTTTTAATCACTCCCTAGACTCATGTCCTTACCTGTGTGACTTGTCCAGGTAGACTCTGAGGCCACATGACGTATATAAGAGGAGGGAGAGGACGGAGGCTCGAGGGACGTGTACCAGATGTAAGAGAGGCTGTTTGAATCTCACTTCTATGTTAGTCTTCTAAAGGTCACACTTAGGATGTAACTGTAATAACTCCTTCATCATTGACATTGTTTATCTGTCTCTCCCGGACGCTTGAAGTTCATCATAGTTGAACTGTTACACAAAGAGAGTAACGGGATAAGGTCTCTCTCTCTCTCTCTCTCTCTCTCTCTCTCTCTCTCTCACACCCCAACACTCAAGTCTATTCTGTTCAATGTTATAATGTAGTTGTTCAAAGCCATATTATTCTATTACAGTACACAAATAATAAAACCGTGGGAAAAACTGAATTGGAATAAAAAAAACTCACTTATCTCTGTATAAAGAATGGAAGGTTCTCATTGGCCGTCAGGATACAAGACATTCTATTGGATAGTCTCCTCTATGACCTTCACCTTCCCATATGTAAGGTTGGATACTCATTCAAAGCTGTGGGTGCGAACCAAGGCACGTATGGTCAGGAAGAGAACTCCTTACCCACTCAGCCACCTCAGGAAGGAAAATCAATGTAGAAGAGTAAAGCTTATCTTTCAAGGTAGAGAGTTCAGCATATATAGAGCTTGCTGATGAAGTGTATCTAACATTTGATGACTTGTTTAAAAGTGTAATGTTTCCTCACAAGAAGCATAAGTAAGTTAAGGCGTAACTTTATGCATAGTTTATGATAATAACATTGAGGGTATGCGAGCGGGTGTGTGGGGGGGGTAGGTGGAGCCCGCGTCGAGAGGAAGGGAAAGGGGATGGGGGAAGGATGAGGGTTAGGTTAGGTTAGGGCAGGGTATTCTTTAACTAATTAACTAACGAGAACATAGACATAAACAAACCACTAAACAAATATGTATATAATTAAGAACAAATTCCAACATGTAAAGATAAGATAAATTCTCTTCCTTCATCTTTTCTCCATTCAGTTAAAGAAGCTCAGTATATCTTTAATCCAATTATAGATACCTGATGAAACACACACACACACACACACACACACACACACACACACACACACACACACACACGTAAATTCTCTTTTCCACCTTTTCTTCCACCGACCAATCACCAGCAGGGAACAAATAAACACAACAGGAGTTTCGTTTTCCAGTGCCACCTTTTCTCTAGCTCTCTCTCTCTCTCTCTCTCTCTCTCTCTCTCTCTTACTAACGTGGCGCACCAGAACAGACAACAGCTGGTCTTGGTCATTACTTAGTGTCCAACGGTCGAGGAGTATTGACCACCTGTCCCAGCTAGTTCTTCTTGGCCAGCCATCATGACACTTTCAAGGAAATTGCACCACTTGTAGAAACTTAAATTGAGTTTTGTGTTTTTACGTTTAATTTTTGTCAATGGTTTTGTGAAGATGAATCAGGCCAAGCCTTTACAACTTGTGTTTGATATTGTTTTCAAGATCACACATACACACACACACACACACACACACGCTCACACACACACACTCACACACACACACACACACACACACACACATACACACACTGTCATAGGTCTGGTAAGGAAGTACAAACTCAACATTACCGTGAAGTTGTAGATCCCATCCCAGAGGCAATGATACGACGGAGTTAATACAAACACTTCCGTCTCCTCTGTCTACAGTATGTGTGTGAGACTGGTGGCCTGACTCATCGAATAGCGACGGCGACCTACTGTACAGATCCACTACAGGTCGACGGAGCCATTCACGAGGTTTGATGATTTATATCAGAATTAGAATTTTGTATTTATTTATTTATTAATTTATTTTAGTGCACAAATCATCCCAGTTAATTAATATTGTTGATAAGATCCTTAGACACAACAAACATCAACAATGTACACACAGGGAAGACCTCAACACTATGGTAAATGTCCCACAGCCACGTTACCATTTACCACCCTGTTTCTCTTTACACAATTGAGGGAAGACACTAACGAACCATATTACCCTCACGTATCTCTACAAAAACTAAACATAAGAGTTTTTTGAGAATCTTTTTCTGTCGTAGGTTAAAGATACGACTGTTATAATAAAAATACATCATTACATCATCAATTACGAGAAAAAAAAACCTCACGAGTTCTTTAGTGACAGGAGTGTTAAAAAAAATAGTAGACTGTATGAGAGTTTAAGAATTCGTCTCTGTGTCGGAGCTTAAGAGGCAGTTAGACGTCTCCTCGCCTCTCCAGTCACGATGAAAAGATTACCGTAAGAACTTTTCAGAATGTGAGTGCTGGTACGTGCCTGGGAGAGCTGTGGTGTGTCATTGCTCTAATTAGGTCTTGTTGCTTCCTCGGCACAGATAACACGGTATTGGGCGCACTGAGGTCTGTAGTACGAAGGAGATGGTGGTGGTGGGGTGGGGAAGTGTGTGTGTGGGTGGGTATGGAGGTGTGTGGGTGGGTAGTGTGTGGGTGGGTTGTGTGGGTAGGTGGGTATGGAGGTGTGTGTGTGTGTGTGTGTGTCGAAGGATGTTAAGATGAGCGACAGCTGAAGGAAGGCTGAGTTAACGAGATGGAAGCAGTATATCCCTTCCTCCTTCCTTCCTTCCTTCTCTCCATTTATCCCTCCCACCCTTCCTTCCTTCTCTCCCTCCCTCCCTCCCACCCTCCCTACTACCTCCGCCTCCTTTCATTTCTTTCTCCTCTGCTGCCCGCGGGGAAATCGTCCTGGTGTGAAAGTTGAAAGAGAGGGCTGTCAGAGTGAGAGGGAGGAGAGAGGGCTGTGAGAGTGAGAGGGAGTAGAGAGGGCTGTGAGAGTGAGAGGGAGCAGAGAGGGCTGTGAGAGTGAGAGGGAGGAGAGAGGGCTGTGAGAGTGAGAGGGAGGAGAGAGGGGCATAAACACTAAAACAACTCAACTTTCACCATAGATGTGACAGGACTCTTGAATTCTGTACTGTAAAATATTCTCAAACCCAAACATTATTATTATTATTATTATTATTATTATTATTATTATTATTATTATTATTATTATTATTATTATTATTATTATTATTATTATTATTATTATTATTATTATTATTATTATTATTATTATTATTATTATTATTATTATCATTTTATCATTATTATTATTATTCGTTGGCGTCTGTCATATTCTCGTTTTCTATAACTCACAAGCTAGAGGGGGTACTTCGCCAATCTAATATACACAGCGTAACGCCGTGTAATACCCCCAGAGCGAACCTTTCCGAGAAAATAGCAGCTATCACAACTGCAAGACGACCCCCCTCCCCCCTCCCCAAGAGATCTGAGGCGAGGATCTTCTGGGGGTGAATGTGGTGGAACTACTAGAGCATGAGTAAAAGAATGTGACGAGAGATTTAGAATGTGTTGAAGAATGGGGAGAATGTTACCCAGGGGTCTTTATTTATTTGCTTATTTATTTGTTTACAGTGAGGGTACTGAAAGATTGGGCATAGGTATATATTGAGGGCTATTGAGTGTGTGTGTGTGTGTGTAACTGCGACATTCTCCAAGCACCAGGAGAGGCCTTGGGTGTGCTCTCTCAGGAAGGCTTAACATTCTCAGTATTGACAAGATAAGTTCCTCGGGTCGTGAGGTGTATTGAAATGTTGTTTACCACCGAAATTACTAGTCAGGGGAAACGCTATTAGGTGTATCAGGGATAAAGTGTCGGGTATAAGGTTGGTTGTACACGTCTCAGCCTCTCAGTATAAGGAAGGATCCACCTACATCTCTCCTTCAGGTATAAAGAAAAATCTTATTATGTATCGCCTTTTAGTATTAGGTATAAGTAAAGACTTCACTTATCCTTCATCTCTACAAAACTACTCAAGGTTCTAAGCAAAGTTTTAATTGACCTTTCCAGTCCCTTTAAAAGTTCATCATTTCTTACAAGACCAAAACTTAACTCAGGTCAGACCAATACCATTAAAACTGTGTGTGTGTGTGTGTGTGTGTGTGTGTGTGTGTGTGTGTGTGTGTGTGTGTGTGTGTGTGTGACAAATTTTCTAACAACTTGGGATCACCTGAAGATTAGCCACCCCAGCTTATTTCACTTTATGACTAAACTCCCTTAACACTATAACTGGGCATTAGGTTAGGTTAGGTTTATAGTCTTTACGCCTCAGGTGATAAGAAACATCCTATTAATCACGTAATTCAGAAAAAAAACATAATTTATATATAATCAATTCAGGTATCTATAATTATTAATATAAAGGTGTTATTATTTACCTTCTTGTTGTAGTTAATCCCCGTAGAGTTGTTTTCTTTTGTTGTTATTGTTATCAGGAGTTATCATCACCGTTCAACTACGATAAACAAACCACTCGTCCACAGGTTAGCATTACCAGAGGCAGACTGAGTATAACCCTTGGTGAGAGAACGTCACAACATAAGAGGGTTGACTGTCTGTCTGTCTGTCTGTCTGTCTTTCTTTCTGTCTGTCTGTCTTTCTCAAGCCTTGTCAGATGTTTCTCACGGTGATGGTTCAAGAAAACACCGCCTTCATATCATTTATTCCCCTGCGTTGAGAAATATTATGTACGAGTGTGTGTGTGACCTTTCATATGCCTGTGATAATAGTAGTGTTGTGTAAGTCTGTCTGTTCATATGTCTTCAGATTTGAGTATTACCACATTACAGTACCACACTACCACCACTCACACTACCACACTCACACTACCACACTACCACAGCTTCTGGCGATGGTCGGGTGATAACGAGAGGCCAGTGGCGTGTGGTAGAGCAAATTCAGAGGATTTATTCTTTGCTCATCATCGTAACTAGGAAAAAATGTCTAATGTAACACAAAGGAAGATGATGGTTAGGTTTGGTTAGATTAGGTAGACGTGATGTAAAAATCTTGAACTCTGAACCACTGGACTCTGAAGCACCGAAACCTGAACTCTGAAGCACCGAAACCTGAACCCTGAAACACCGAACTCTGAACCACTGAACTCTGAAGCACCGAACCCTGAACCCTGAAACACCGAACTCTGAACCACTGAACTCTGAAGCACCGAACCCTGAACCCTGAAACACCGAACTCTGAACCACTGAACTCTGAAGCACCGAAACCTGAACCCTGAAACACCGAACTCTGAACCACTGAACTCTGAAGCACCGAAACCTGAACCCTGAAACACCGAACTCTGAACCACTGAACTCTGAAGCACCGAAACCTGAACCCTGAAACACCGAACTCTGAACCACTGAACTCTGAAGCACCGGATCCTGAATTTACTCAAGTCATGAACACCAGAGCGACTTATCCTCCCAGTCAAGTCAGACCGTGAGATGACCCACAACGCAGAATGAAAGCAAATCATACCGACCTAACTACAATCACGCCTCTACCATTAAATCACGGCTCTACCATTAAATCACGGCTCTACCATTAAATCACGGCTCTACCATTAAATCACGGCTGTACCATTACACCATTAACATACTTTAGGTAGATTGTTGATGTATGTTACACTGAGAGATATATCCTCTCTCTCTCTCTCTCTCTCTCTCTCTCTCTCTCTCTCTCTCTCTT
>NW_024716951.1:3359701-3385665 GCF_018991925.1 Homarus americanus | reverse complement strand
GTGTGTTGTGTTGTGGGTGTGTGGTGTGGTGTGGGTGTGTGGTGTTGTGGGTGTGGTGTGGGTGTGTGGTGTGTTGTGGGTGTGTGGTGTGGTGTGTGTGGGTGTGTGGTGTGGTGTGTGTGTGTGTGGTGTGTTGTGGGTGTGTGTGGTGTGGTGGGTGTGTGTGGTGTGGGGTTGTGGGGTGTGGTGGTGTGGGTGTGTGTGGTTGTGGGTGTGTGGTGTGTGTTGTGGGTGTGTGGTGTGGGTGGGTGTGTGGTGTGTTGTGGGTGTGTGGTGTGGGTGTGGGTGTGTGGTGTGTTGTGTGTGGTGTGTGGTGTGTTGTGCAGAGATGACTCTTCTGGTTGACTGGTTGAAGGATTGAGGTCAGTGGGGGTGGGGAGTGGGGGGTGGGGAAGTGGTTAGGTGGAAGACAGACAGGCAGACAGACAGACAGACAGACAGACAGACAGACAGACAGACAGACAGACAGACAGCACTTACAGCACCATATCATAAAAACTGCGCATAACCTAACCCAAGGAGAACTGAGGAGAGGAGGAGGAGAGGAAGGAGAGTGAGGGAGAGTGAGGGAGAGTGAGGGAGAGTGAGGGAGAGTGATGGTGAGTGAGGGAGTGATGGAGAGGCAAGTGAGTCACACATCCTCACTCCAGATTTGCTGGAGCGGCCTTTAATCCTTTGATAGTCTTGAACCACCCTCTCTCTCTCATCTACCTCCATATTCTCTCTTCATCTTCTCCGTCTCCCAATCATTCTATCTCTGTCTGCCTTTCATATTCCTATCTGTCTGTCTGTCTGTCTGTCAACAAGTGGTCAGTCCCAAAGTTGTATTCATGGGTTTGCTTCAACCACACACACACACACACACACACACACACACACACACACACACACACAGCTATTATATCAACTTTGAACCAAAGATAGAAAGATAAAGAGAGAGAGAGAGAGAGAGAGAGAGAGAGATATATCTTCAATGTAACATACATCAACAATCTACCTAAAGTATGTTAATGGTGCAATGGTACAGCCGTGATTTAATGGTAGAGCCGTGATTTAATGGTAGAGCCGTGATTTAATGGTAGGCGGCTGATTGTAGATTAGGTCGGTATGATTTGCTTTCATTCTGCGTTGTGGGTCATCTCACGGTCTGACTTTTGGCTGGGAGGATAAAGTCGCTCTGGTGTTCATGACTTGGAAGTAAATTCAGAGTTCGGTGTTTCAGGGTTCAGGTTTCGGTGCTTCAGAGTTCAGTGGTTCAGAGTTCGGTGTTTCAGGGTTCAGGTTTCGGTGCTTCAGAGTTCAGTGGTTCAGAGTTCGGTGTTTCAGGGTTCAGGGTTCGGTGCTTCAGAGTTCAGTGGTTCAGAGTTCGGTGTTTCAGGGTTCAGGGTTCGGTGCTTCAGAGTTCAGTGGTTCAGAGTTCGGTGTTTCAGGGTTCAGGTTTCGGTGCTTCAGAGTTCAGGTTTCGGTGCTTCAGAGTCCAGTGGTTCAGAGTTCAAGATTTTTACATCACGTCTACCTAATCTAACCAAACCTAACCATCATCTTCCTTTGTGTTACATTAGACATTTTTTCCTAGTTACGATGATGAGCAAAGAATAAATCCTCTGAATTTGCTCTACCACACGCCACTGGCCTCTCGTTATCACCCGACCATCGCCAGAAGCTGTGGTAGTGTGGTAGTGTGAGTGTGGTAGTGTGAGTGGTGGTAGTGTGGTACTGTAATGTGGTAATACTCAAATCTGAAGACATATGAACAGACAGACTTACACAACACTACTATTATCACAGGCATATGAAAGGTCACACACACACTCGTACATAATATTTCTCAACGCAGGGGAATAAATGATATGAAGGCGGTGTTTTCTTGAACCATCACCGTGAGAAACATCTGACAAGGCTTGAGAAAGACAGACAGACAGAAAGAAAGACAGACAGACAGACAGACAGACAGTCAACCCTCTTATGTTGTGACGTTCTCTCACCAAGGGTTATACTCAGTCTGCCTCTGGTAATGCTAACCTGTGGACGAGTGGTTTGTTTATCGTAGTTGAACGGTGATGATAACTCCTGATAACAATAACAACAAAAGAAAACAACTCTACGGGGATTAACTACAACAAGAAGGTAAATAATAACACCTTTATATTAATAATTATAGATACCTGAATTGATTATATATAAATTATGTTTTTTTTCTGAATTACGTGATTAATAGGATGTTTCTTATCACCTGAGGCGTAAAGACTATAAACCTAACCTAACCTAATGCCCAGTTATAGTGTTAAGGGAGTTTAGTCATAAAGTGAAATAAGCTGGGGTGGCTAATCTTCAGGTGATCCCAAGTTGTTAGAAAATTTGTCACACACACACACACACACACACACACACACACACACACACACACACACACACACACACACAGTTTTAATGGTATTGGTCTGACCTGGAGCGTTTTCTTGGTCTTGTGGCAAATGATGAACTTTAAAGTAATCGGAAAGGTCAATTAAAACTCAAGTAGAACCTTGAGTAGTTTTAGAGATGAAGGATAAGTGAAGTCTTCTACTTATACCTAATACTCAAAAGGCGATACATACAAGATTTTTCTTTATACTTGAAGGAGAGATGTAGGTGATCCTTCCTTATACTGAGAGGCTGAGACGTACAACCAACCTTATACCCGACACTTTATCCCTGATACAATCATAGCGTTTCTGACTATTGTAATTTCGGTAGTAAACAACATTTCAATACACCTCACAGACCTGAGAACTTATCTTGTCAATACCAGAATGTTAAGCCTTCCTTGAGAGCACACCTAAGGCCTCCTGGAAAATGGAGAATGCAGTTACACACACACACACACACTCAATAGCCTCAATATATACCTATGCCCAATCTTTCAGTACCCTCACTATAAACAAATAAATAGCAAATAAATAAAGTAATCTCTGCAATATTCTCCCCATTCTTCAACACATTCTAAATTGTCATTTTTTTACTCATGCTCTAGTAGTTCCATCTGTTATTCAATTTCAGAAGATCCTCGCCTCAGATCTCTTGGGAGGGGGAGGGGGTCGTCTTGCAGTTGTGATAGCTGCTATTTTCTCGAAAGTTCGCTCTGGGGGTATTATTACACGGCGTTACGCTGTGTATATGATTGGCGAAGCACCCCCTCTAGCTTGTGAGTTATAGAAAACGAGAAGGCAGACAGACGCCAACGAATAATAATAATAATGATAAAATGATAAGCTAATAATAAGTTAAATAATAATAATAATACTAATAATAATAAATAATAATAATAAATAATAATAATAATAATAATAATAATAATAATAATAATAATAATAATAATAATAATAATAATAATAATAATGATAATAATAATAATAATAATAATAATAATAATAATAATAATGTTTGGGTTTGAGAATATTTTACAGTACAGAATTCAAGAGTCCTGTCACATCTATGGTGAAAGTTGAGTTGTTTTAGTGTTTATACCCCTCTCTACTCCCTCTCACTCTCACAGCCCTCTCTCCTCCCTCTCACTCTCACAGCCCTCTCTGCTCCCTCTCACTCTCACAGCCCTCTCTACTCCCTCTCACTCTCACAGCCCTCTCTCCTCCCTCTCACTCTGACAGCCCTCTCTTTCAACTTTCACACCAGGACGATTTCCCCGCGGGCAGCAGAGGAGAAAGAAATGAAAGGAGGCGGAGGTAGTAGGGAGGGTGGGAGGGAGGGAGGGAGAGAAGGAAGGAAGGGTGGGAGGGATAAATGGAGAGAAGGAAGGAAGGAAGGAGGAAGGGATATACTGCTTCCATCTCGTTAACTCAGCCTTCCTTCAGCTGTCGCTCATCTTAACATCCTTCGACACACACACACACACACACACCTCCATACCCACCTACCCACACAACCCACCCACACACTACCCACCCACACACCTCCATACCCACCCACACACACACTTCCCCACCCCACCACCACCATCTCCTTCGTACTACAGACCTCAGTGCGCCCAATACCGTGTTATCTGTGCCGAGGAAGCAACAAGACCTAATTAGAGCAATGACACACCACAGCTCTCCCAGGCACGTACCAGCACTCACATTCTGAAAAGTTCTTACGGTAATCTTTTCATCGTGACTGGAGAGGCGAGGAGACGTCTAACTGCCTCTTAAGCTCCGACACAGAGACGAATTCTTAAACTCTCATACAGTCTACTATTTTTTTTAACACTCCTGTCACTAAAGAACTCGTGAGGTTTTTTTTTCTCGTAATTGATGATGTAATGATGTATTTTTATTATAACAGTCGTATCTTTAACCTACGACAGAAAAAGATTCTCAAAAAACTCTTATGTTTAGTTTTTGTAGAGATACGTGAGGGTAATATGGTTCGTTAGTGTCTTCCCTCAATTGTGTAAAGAGAAACAGGGTGGTAAATGGTAACGTGGCTGTGGGACATTTACCATAGTGTTGAGGTCTTCCCTGTGTGTACATTGTTGATGTTTGTTGTGTCTAAGGATCTTATCAACAATATTAATTAACTGGGATGATTTGTGCACTAAAATAAATTAATAAATAAATAAATACAAAATTCTAATTCTGATATAAATCATCAAACCTCGTGAATGGCTCCGTCGACCTGTAGTGGATCTGTACAGTAGGTCGCCGTCGCTATTCGATGAGTCAGGCCACCAGTCTCACACACATACTGTAGACAGAGGAGACGGAAGTGTTTGTATTAACTCCGTCGTATCATTGCCTCTGGGATGGGATCTACAACTTCACGGTAATGTTGAGTTTGTACTTCCTTACCAGACCTATGACAGTGTGTGTATGTGTGTGTGTGTGTGTGTGTGTGTGTGTGAGTGTGTGTGTGTGAGCGTGTGTGTGTGTGTGTGTGTGTGTATGTGTGATCTTGAAAACAATATCAAACACAAGTTGTAAAGGCTTGGCCTGATTCATCTTCACAAAACCATTGACAAAAATTAAACGTAAAAACACAAAACTCAATTTAAGTTTCTACAAGTGGTGCAATTTCCTTGAAAGTGTCATGATGGCTGGCCAAGAAGAACTAGCTGGGACAGGTGGTCAATACTCCTCGACCGTTGGACACTAAGTAATGACCAAGACCAGCTGTTGTCTGTTCTGGTGCGCCACGTTAGTAAGAGAGAGAGAGAGAGAGAGAGAGAGAGAGAGAGAGCTAGAGAAAAGGTGGCACTGGAAAACGAAACTCCTGTTGTGTTTATTTGTTCCCTGCTGGTGATTGGTCGGTGGAAGAAAAGGTGGAAAAGAGAATTTACGTGTGTGTGTGTGTGTGTGTGTGTGTGTGTGTGTGTGTGTGTGTGTGTGTGTGTTTCATCAGGTATCTATAATTGGATTAAAGATATACTGAGCTTCTTTAACTGAATGGAGAAAAGATGAAGGAAGAGAATTTATCTTATCTTTACATGTTGGAATTTGTTCTTAATTATATACATATTTGTTTAGTGGTTTGTTTATGTCTATGTTCTCGTTAGTTAATTAGTTAAAGAATACCCTGCCCTAACCTAACCTAACCCTCATCCTTCCCCCATCCCCTTTCCTCCTCGACGGGCCCACCGCACTTCCACCTGCCTGCATACCCTCAATGTTATTATCATAAACTATGCATAAAGTTACGCCTTAACTTACTTATGCTTCTTGTGAGGAAACATTACACTTTTAAACAAGTCATCAAATGTTAGATACACTTCATCAGCAAGCTCTATATATGCTGAACTCTCTACCTTGAAAGATAAGCTTTACTCTTCTACATTGATTTTCCTTCCTGAGGTGGCTGAGTGGGTAAGGAGTTCTCTTCCTGACCATACGTGCCTTGGTTCGCACCCACAGCTTTGAATGAGTATCCAACCTTACATATGGGAAGGTGAAGGTCATAGAGGAGACTATCCAATAGAATGTCTTGTATCCTGACGGCCAATGAGAACCTTCCATTCTTTATACAGAGATAAGTGAGTTTTTTTTATTCCAATTCAGTTTTTCCCACGGTTTTATTATTTGTGTACTGTAATAGAATAATATGGCTTTGAACAACTACATTATAACATTGAACAGAATAGACTTGAGTGTTGGGGTGTGAGAGAGAGAGAGAGAGAGAGAGAGAGAGAGAGAGAGAGACCTTATCCCGTTACTCTCTTTGTGTAACAGTTCAACTATGATGAACTTCAAGCGTCCGGGAGAGACAGATAAACAATGTCAATGATGAAGGAGTTATTACAGTTACATCCTAAGTGTGACCTTTAGAAGACTAACATAGAAGTGAGATTCAAACAGCCTCTCTTACATCTGGTACACGTCCCTCGAGCCTCCGTCCTCTCCCTCCTCTTATATACGTCATGTGGCCTCAGAGTCTACCTGGACAAGTCACACAGGTAAGGACATGAGTCTAGGGAGTGATTAAAGCAGTGTGTAATAATAATACAATAATAATTGACGGTTTATTGAAAAAGTTCTGCAGCCCGAAGGCTGAAAATATACATTGGACATAAATGACTTATTACATACATTGGTGGTTTAACAAAAGCCTTCATTAGAGAAAGGTAAAGGAACATACAGTGTAAACACACAGATTAATGCTTACACATCGCAGACTGGGTGTGAGCTAGGAGGTGTTGGAAAAGCAGACACGTATTGTGCAGTAACTCCCTACAGATGGCAAGTGTTATGAGGGGCTTGACGTGGTGTAGTAATTCCCTCACAGATGGTGTTACGAGGGGCCTGATGATGTAGTAATTCCCTCACAGATGGTGTTTTGAGGGGCATCAAATGGCGTAGTACTTCCCTCACAGATGGTGTTATGAGGAACTTTACATGATGCTGTAGCAACTCATTCACTACGTGGTGTCGTAGCATCATGGGGACACCACGTGATCAGTTGTCACAGGACTTCACTCACTCAAGTGGGTGAGGTGTGGTCCCAGGCTTCTCTATCGTGGAGTCTCAGGGGAATTATCACTGGGTACCTGGGACCTCACTGCGTGAAGGTTAGCTTGGGGAAGACTCAACTGCCGAGTTGTTTTTCACTGACTTAAGCACTGTTCACCGCTATTCAACACTGGTTCCATTCCTTTCCCAAATGAAATAGTAACTTCTGGCGAGAACTTGTTTTGTGTGTGTGTGTGTGTGTGTGTGTGTGTGTGTGTGTGTGTGTGTGTGTGTGTGTGTGTGTGTGTGGTGTGTGTGTGTGTGTGTGTGTGTGTGTGTGTGTGTGTGTGCGTGTGTGTGTGTGTGTGTGTGTGTGTGTGTGTGTGTGTGTGTGTGTGTGTGTGTGTGTGACTAATGACATGTTAACTTGATCATTTTAGTGACCCTGTCGTAATATTAAACACTTAACCTAAATCTTCCATATCAGATAGGTTAAAGAAACTAAACTTGCATTCCCTAGAAAGACGAAGAGTGCGGGGAGATATGATAGAAGTATTTAGCGGGAAGAGAAAGGAACCAATACAAAGGGATATAGATAAAGTTCTTAATGACCAACGATGTTACTAGGAATCCGACTGCGAGAGAGATTTAGGAGTAATGATAAGTAGGAATCTTAAGCCAAGTAAACAATGTGTTTTTGCTCGTAACAAGGCTAATAAAGTACTTGGGTTCACACAAAGGAGTGTTAGTTACAAGACTAGCGAGGTCATCTTAAAATTATATCTAGGGCTTGTGAGACCTCACCTGGATTACGCAGTTCAATTCTGGTCACAGAGTATAGAGACAGGTTAAAAGCACTTTAATTTGCACTCCCTTGAGAGACGAGAATGAGGGCGACATGATAGAGGTGTATAAGTGGAAGGCAGGGCTAAAACAAAAGGGGACATTATGAAGGTACTCAAACTATCCAACCAGAGCGAACTCGTAACAATGGTTTTAAATTAGACAAATTTAGATTTAGTGAAATAGGTAAACACTGGTTTGGAAACAGAGTAGTGGATGAATGGGAACAAGTTATCAACATCATCATTAACCTCGAATACGCTGGATAGCTTCAAACACAGGTTGGATGCTTGGCGAGCAATAAGTTGGGTATAAAACGGGGACTTTTCAGTATGGGCCAACAGACCCGCTGCAGTTTCCTCCACTTATGTTTCTATGTTATCCTGGTTGGTGATAGACCCCGGAGCAACGGATTTAAGTTGATAAGTTTAGGCTTAGAGGGAGATAGGAAGGAACTGGTTCACAAATAGGGTGGTGGACGAGTGGAACAAGCTTAGCAACTTTGTAGTAGTGCTGGAACGCTGGAAAGTTTTAAAAGGAGGCTAGATAGATTCATGGATGATAGAGAGTGGTAGTAACTCCCGACAGGAGCTGCCATGCACAGGCCAACCGGCCTATTGCAGACTCCTTATTTTCTTATGTTCTTATGTTCTTATTTGAAAGAGAGAGAGAGAGAGAGAGAGAGAGAGAGAGAGAGAGAAAGAGAGAGAGAGAGAGAGACTGTAGTTATATCCCGGGTGCTGTGGTTAGTTTTGTTTACTTTTAGAACCAACACATCACCCATCCGGTTTCCTGTCCGTTCGTTCGTTTATACACCCGTACAGCATGAGCGTGTTCATATGTATCTTCTTTACCTAACCTGACCTAACCTAACCTAACCTAACCTGACCTAACCTAACCTAACCTAACCTGACCTAACCTAACCTAACCTGACCTAACCTAACCTATCCTTGAATCTTATATATAACAAAGCAACTTCACGTACAGTTGAGTAGTATGTAGCTTTTTAGTTCAGTGTCTATGGATGTATATAAAATAGTAGAAATCAATTTAATAGCTTTGATTTTATTAAGAATTATCGACGTAGTTATTTCTCATCTTAAAAAAATGGATTCTCTCTCTCTCTCTCTCTCTCTCTCTCTCCCTCTTTCCCTCACACCCACCCACATTGTCTGCCAACCCCCCTCTCTCTCTCCATCCAGTCCCCTACTTTCTCTTTCCACTTTCACCACTACTCTTCCTCTCTCTACTCATCTCCCTCTTCCTATGCTTCGTTTTCTTATCCTTTATCCTATGACTCTTCTTCTTCTTCTTCTTCTTCTTCTTCTTTTACCCTTTTTTTTCGAAATCTTGCAATTACATTATAAACTACATAACCTAACTAAAGGTGTGTGTGTGTGTGTGTGTGTGTGTGTGTGTGTGTGTGTGTGTGTGTGTGCCCAAACACACCCCATTTGACAGCTAGAGTGCGCCCCTTCCCAAAAAACACATTCTGAGGAGCCTCTTAAAATAGACCCCATGCATATTCCATTCAGTTTATCCTTCATGTTTATAGCTCATAGGGGCGTATATGACGGCTTTTGTTGGACGCTGGGAGGGATGGAAGAGAAGGAAGGAGGGAAGGAAAAGAGACAGGAATGGAAGGGAGGAGGAAGAGAGAGAGAGAGACAGAGGGAATAAACGCATCAGAGAGAAAGACAGACAGACAGAGGACCATAGGTGTAGATAGTGTTAAAACAGATTCTTACACTATTGGCTCCGTCTGTCACTAGTATAGACAGGTACTGACATACAAACATTCATTTAAATACAGGTGGTACACTGACAGACCTGAAATATCGAGAGACGAGTTACTGACACCTATTGTAAAGTCTTTTAGGGGTGAAATTGGTGATGGGTTCAATTTTTGGTGCAAGATAATGTCTATCCACACACACACACACACACACACACACACACACACACACACACACACATCTGAAGCTGGGGTGTAGACTGAAGTTGTTGTGGTAAGCTTCCGTGATGATGTGGAGGGAGAAACAAGATTCAAACTCACGAATCCGAAACATTTATGGACTGAATAATGTATCAGTCTACTGCTTCGGGTTCACGAGTCTGACTCTCTGGGTTCATGGTTCAGGAGGAGAGGTAAACGAAGCTTTTATGGGTGACTGTACAAAACCGTATGTATACCAGACATCGTGTAATTATTTCAAGTTATTTGAGTTATTTACTGAGTGCTTGAGGGTGATTGAACAAGGTAATTTATCCTGTGAGGTAGGTAATTAGTTGAATAGTGTTGATAGCGGTCAACCTAACTTAATTGTGACGTGACTAGTTCTCATTGGCTGGTTGAGGGAAAGATTAATCACTTATAGTTACGATATGTTCAGGCGTGTTAACCATCCTTGAAATATGGCTGTATAGTTATTAACAAATACATTGATCAAAACAAACCCGAGAAGTTGACCTCGGTGAGTGAACCAGGATTGTAACCATGGATTTGATCTCGTAAGGTGAGTTAGTTAGTTAATTAAATGTTAGAAGCATAGGTAGTAAATAAAGACCAAACCAATCACCTTACTCTACTGCTCAGGCAAGGACGTGAACTTATTTCCCTCTCCCCCACCACAGAGAGATGGCCTAGTCTATCTCACCTGGCCTCCCTTCACACCTTCATAGAATCGCCAGGTTGAGGGACCTAATTCAGGTAGTCCTTTGTTGTTGTTGTGGTGATAATTTACTCCTCTAAATGATTCACCGTGACTGTCTCCCAAACCGGTTTTTACAGTCGCTGAAGCCCTGAACTGACTTCCTTTACCCCAGGTTGAAACTCTGGTGCAAATAGCTTCTCTGTGGCTCGATAGGAACTGCTCTGGTTTAAACCTCATATACACAAATATTCGTAAATATATAAATGTAGGATAAAAAAAAACATCGTTTATGTAGATTTTCCTCAAAGAACATACGAAAATAAGGACTCAACACTAGCTACATTGACCTTGTTCAGTATATACATGGACCACGTGCGTCTACAGTGACTTACAGTACATACAATACTGACATCCGACCATAGAAGATTATACACGGATCAACAAGAGCACTGTCAGCCCCGTCACTCATCTACTGCCCTGTGTGACAAGAACAGTGAGGTGTTATACAAGAGTGTGAAGTGACATCAAGTGACGTGACTAAGTGACTAATTAGGTCTACAGTTCACAGGTAAGGTGAGAGGAGCAGCTCATGAGGTGTTTAAATTGAAAAACAAAAATCAATATATCAACATTGCGAGAGAGGAATGGTTGCCGGACTTTTATCACGTGTGTGTGTGTGTGTGTGTGTGTGTGTGTGTGTGTGTGTGTGTGTGTGTGTTACATGCTTTATCTGACTTAGAAACAAAAACAACGATAAGAAATAATTGTACCGGACCTAGAGCAATTTTATGCTGGTGTATGATAGTGATGGCGATAGTGTATCATAGTAATGGCGATAGTGATGATAGTGATGGCGATAGTGATGATAGTGATGGCGATAGTGATGATAGTGATGGCGATAGTGATGATAGTGATGGCGATAGTGATGATAGTGATGGCGATAGTGATGATAGTGATGGCTATAGTGTATCATAGTGATGGCGATAGTGATGATAGTGATAAATAACATCTGTTCACACACCTTGGGTCCCTAATGTCTGTTTGTAGTTTGGACAATCTTGCAAGTGAACATTTCTACCTAACCAACTCCCAAATATGCCACATACGTTAACCACGTCGTTAGTTCCCCTCATTAACCTAAAGTTTGATTCCAACCGATCTGAGGCGGGGAGGTAATCTCAACCAATCAGATATCAGATCCCAAAAGTAAATATTTACTAAGTGTGTTTCGAGGAAATATTTTATTTTTATATTTCTTCTTCTATTTTTCGTAAATTCCTGTATTATGTATTTAGTCTGTAAGCTTATTTTATTAGATATATTTCTTGATTCTTTTTTAGTTTGGCCTCTCTCTCTCTCTCTCTCTCTCTCTCTCTCTCTCTCTCTCTCTCCCACCGGATATACTTAGTGTTTGACCAGCTTGTAATGTTTGTCTTATCTCACCTCCCATGTCCTCTCAATAAAAATTAGATAAATTCCCCCCCCCCACACACAGACTATTGTATAAACAAAAGATAACCGAGAAGCGAAGACAACACTTCGTTTATTAAAAGCAAAGACTATAATAAGAAAGACAGGAAAGCGTCTACCTTTATCGATACAAAAAAACGCGAGCCACTGAGCTCCGATCAACGCCATCTATTGACAACGCGGCTAACTGAAAGCCCGCCCGGGAGGATAGCGTGTCCACGGTAACCAGTCTAGTGAACTGATAATTATTACCTTAATGTCTTTGCCTTGACGTTCTTAATGTGTACACAGGCACACACACATACACACTGACACTCACTGCAGATACAGAGGTGTTCAGTACATAGACCTCTTGGAAAAGGGTAATAACGGTGCAGTATGGCAACTTGATGTTTTATTTCAGTACAGTATTCAGATACTGTGTAATATGACAGCATAGTGTGACATATCAAATTATTTGTACTGTTATATAAGAAAAATTTAAACTACATTATACTGCAGTACATACTGTAAACATAGGGAAACAGTCAAAACCTCCATATAACAATCCTTCATGCAATGCAAACACCAAAACCAAAAGTAATAAAATATATAAGTCTTGCCGCACTCTAAAGCAATACTGCACACTGCTGCTTGTTCTTAATCAACTTGTAACACGTAAAACACTTATCTGTGTATAACTCACACATCCTTACTAACCTTGTACAGTAAATGTATAATGCACAGACACACAAAAACAACAAACATCCTGTAGTAGTACAAACGTTATCTATTTCTCTTAATATACGAACAGTACAATAAAAACGGTGGCGATATTACTTTTTTCTGTCTTTGGGGAAAACGTGAAACACAAGCTGAGGGTGATCTGTTCTGTACGTGGGCAGGCGACACACGAGTAGTGGTGACGCCCACTCCTTGTAAACACTCGACCGAGCCTGGCACACTAACCCCATCTGTTGATCCTGCGGTTTTCGCCTTGCTTTCCTGTCTTTCTTTTTATAGTCTTTGGTTAAAATCGTGAGAGTTGGACGGATGTTGGCGCTCACTCCCTCGGACACTCACACAGTTGTCCATGTCCGCCGAGGGTGTTGGTGAGGCTTGTTCATGTTTCACCATTATGTCAGTAAGTAGTGATTCTCAATATTATTTCCTGTTCAAATGTGTAGAAATAGTCATTATTTCTTGTTCTCTGGCGATAATCTCCAAAATATAAGCGTTGATGATAGTGTAAATTACGTAAAGTGATTTTCCGAGGATAAGTGAAATTTTTGGTGAACATTCTATAGGTGATTATAGGTGTTACTAATATATATATATATATATATATATATATATATATATATATATATATATATATATATATATATGTATATATATATATATATATATATATATATATATACAATTAAGATGGTGTGACGATAACTTAAGGATGTAACGATAACTTAAGGGGTGTGACGATAACTCAGGGGTGTGACGATAACAAGTAACGAAAGGTGGACGATCAGGGTGTGACGATAAAGGTGTGGCGATAACTTAAGGGGTGTAACGATAACTTTAGGGGTGTGACAATGACTCAAGTGATGTGACAATAACTCAAGGGGTGTACCGATAACTTAAGGGGTGTGACGATAACTTTAGGGGTGTAACGATAACTTAAGGGGTGTAACGATAATTTAAGGGGTGTAACGATAACTTAAGGGGTGTGACGATAACTTAAGGGGTGTAACGATAACTAGACTCCTTTGACGTTAAGTGGAGAAGATAAATTGAGACCGGAAAGAATAACAAGATAATACTGTTTTTTTGTTTTGATATAAGACTGGGGAAACACACATGACACACAACACATATGACACACAACACATATGACACAACACATACGACACACAACACATACGACACAACACATACGACACACAACACATATGACACAACACATACGACACACAACACATACGACACACAACACATACGACACACAACACATACGACACACAACACATACGACACACAACACATACGACACACAACACATATGACACAACACATACGACACACAACACATACGACACAAGGCAGTAAGATTGATGTTAATATTATCCTGTGAGTTAGTATTAGTTAATGGCCAGCCAGGTTCAATTGGCTTGACGGTTGTTATGATGACACAACAGGAGGTTCATTTATGTCACTACAGGTAACTAATTTATGACACTACAGGTAGCTAATTTATGACACGGACACTGAACTAGAAGGCCAGATATCACTCAACAGTACGTGAAGTTGCATAAGTGTTGTTGTTGTTGTTGTTGTTTCAGTAATTTTAGGTCAGTTACATATAAGTTGCATTGTTTGTTTCTCGCGTTAAAGAAGAAGAAAAAGAAGAAAGAACATAATTAAGCGAATATCTCCACGGAAATGACTCGAATCGCCTCGCTAATTAATCTGATTCACTTTTTTTTTTATTAGTTTTAATGATTTACGATTATAACTTTTTTTCTGAGTTATTTGTGACCTGTTTGTTGTTTTATCTAAGGCTACTGGCAGTAAGTGGTGAATAAAAGAGTTACTCCTGTTGACGTCATTGCGTATAATGAAGTGATAATGGGTATAATTGTACAGAGTGAATAACAGATAAATGGATAAACAGTAGGATGGATTAAATAGACAAATAGACAGACACTCAAACAGACAGATAGACACATATAAGATAGATCTAAGAATTATTTTTTCTTCGCCTTAATGATGGCTGTCATCTATTAATTCTTTGACGTACATACAATCATACATACATACATACATACATACATACATACATACATACATACATACATACATACATACATACATACACCCTTACCTGACCTAAACCATTTACCTTTTCAGCTCTGTGTCTGAGAGAGCAATGATGACCGATACAGAGAATGGCGGTGGCGGACGTGTGAGCTGTCTCCAGAAGTGGGCGTTGTGGGCGTTGTGGGTGGTGGGCGTAGGCGGACCGTGGATGGTTGAGGGGTATAACCTGTCTCCTTCACACTCCAGGATTATGGAAGGACCACCAGGCGCTCACTTTGGCTTCAGTGTGGCTCTGTGGTGGGATAAGGACGACCAAAAGAGGTGAGAGAGAGAGACAGAGACAGAGAGAGAGACAGAGAGAGAGACAGAGAGAGAGAAAACACAATTATATCTCCTTCCTTCTTCTTCTTCTTCTTCTTCTCTCACCTCCTAAATTCTTCTTCCCATTTCCTTTAATTCCTCTTTTCTAGGTCACTTCCTGGTACCGCCGCTACTGTCCTCAGCTAAGTCTTCTCAGTCCCACCTACTTTCCGAACTTCCTTCCTTCCTGTATCCCTCAGTTGGTAACCCTATCTCCAAGGTCTCTCTATTGTCTCTCATAAGCAGATGATAGATAGTGTCTCTCCAAGATCAGTAGTGGTGGTAATGTCTCCTCATTTCTCATAACTTTCTCTCATTTATCTCCAACACAGTGAATGGGTGTGTCTCTTTAGTTCTCTTATCCAGCTGTCTCATCTTGGTTTTTATCTCATGGTATATCATCTCTCCGTTATCTCTTCTCCTGGTATAGTATCTCTCTGTTATCTCTTCTCCTGGCATAGTATCTCTCTGTTATCTCTTCTCCTGGTATAGTATCTCTTCGTTATCTCTTCCAGGATAGCGGTAGGAGCCCCAAGAGGGAAGAACTCTACCCTAGGGATGGGTCAACGGCCCTTAGGGAACATATTCTTGTGTACTGTGACTGATGACGTCAAATGCTTCCCTGATGAGAGGCTACCTATGGCGTCAAAGGCAGGTGAGTATCATCAAACCTGAGGGTTAACCTGAAGATAATCCACCACGATAACCTAACCTAACCTAACCTAACCTAATCTAACCTAACCTAACCTAACCTAACCTAACCTAATCTAACCTAATCTAACCTAATCTAACCTAACCTAATCTAATCTGGGGAAGGAAGGGGAATTAGGTTAATCAATCTTTAGATAAAATAAACTTGGGTGAAGATTTTTCAGGTGATTCATTTTGTTGTTTTATTATTTTTTACTCTTTGAACTTTTGAACAGATAAGAGCGAGCAGGCATTGAACATCAACAGTGAATACATGAATAAAAACGTAATGGGTTTTGGACATTCTCTGGCGACACTCAAGACCCGTACATCATCTTTAGCTGTGAGTAACTGTGAGGTTTATCTATCTGTCTGTCTGTCTGTCTTGAGAGATATAAAGATTGACAGATGTATCTCTTATCTCTACTACTATAACTACTACTACTACTACTACTATCTTCACCATTATCAACCACTACCACTGTTAGCACCACCACTACCATCAACCCTTACCACTATCACCACGTCTACCACCACCACCACCACCACTACCAACCATCACTACCACCACCAGCACCATCAACCAAACACCACTACTACCACTATAATTAACCACCATTACCCTGCCTACCTACAGGCCTGCGCCCCTCGTTACCCGAGAAAGGAGGAAGAGCGAGTGGAGACCCGAGGAGCTTGTTTTATCTTGGACAATCTTGAGAGAGACCCTATACACCTCGTGCCTCAAGACTGTAAGTGATGTGTTCTTTGTGTTCTTTGTGTTCTTTGTGTTATTTGTGTTGTGTTCTTTGTGTTCTTTGTGTTCTTCGTGTTCTTTGTGTTCTTTGTGTTCTTTGTGTTCTTTTATCATGTCTTATATCATTTGTTTTCTTAGTGTGATTATACAAGCCCTTTACCTGTTGTTCTTTAATGGTCTTTGTTTTTTATGCCCTATATATAATAATGATAATAATAATAATAATAATAATAATAATGATAATAATGATAAATAATAATACATCTGTTTGTACATGTAAGCAGTTTTGCCTCTTGCTAAAATTTGCAGACCCAATTTTATCTCTCTCTCTCTCTCTCTCTCTCTCTCTCTCTCTCTCTCTCTCTCTCTCTCTCTCTCTCTCTCTCTCTCTCTCTCTCTCTCTCTCTCATTGTATCTCACCCTAAGTTAAACTCTTTTCCTCAGCCAATATACCCAACCTGAAGACGCTTGAGAACGCTATGTTTGGTTATAGTGTTGCCTTGGATGATCAGGTCAGTACAACACAGCAATTTCTTGAAGCATGTCTGTAGCAGGTGTTTGTTATTGGTAGAAGTTAATGGTATTTTTTTCTCCGAGTTAATGGCAGGTGTTTATGGTAGGTGCTGTATTTATGAGACAGGTGTTAGTGACAGGTGAGAGTGGTAGGTATGTACAGTATAATCACAGGTGTTCGTGATAGGTAACAGTTGTTGGATTATGCTAACTCTCATAACAAAAGCTTGTGGCAATTGTTCTAAACAGATGGTACCAAAGGTGTTAGAGCATAACAGGTGTTCCCTACAGATGTTCATAGCAACACATATATCAGTATGTGTGTGTGTGTGTGTGTGTGTGTGTGTGTGTGTGTGTGTGTAAGGTAGCAGTAATGGTAGTATTTCCAGTATTGTACCAGAGTTAACACAATTCATAAGTAGTGGCAATAGTACTAGTGTTAGTAATATTAATGACTAGTTGTAGTAGTAGTAGAAGTAGTAGTAGTAGAAGTAGTAGTAGTAGAAGTAGTAGTAGTAGAGGTAACAGATAAATTCAGTTAACTAACTCTAACATCATCGTCTACAGTAAGTTTGTTATTAATCCTGGTAACTGTTCGACTCTACAGGCCAACAGCGTGATCCTGGGCGGTCCTTATGCCTTTTACGGGGAAGGTATGTCAAAAATCTATGTTTTATTAAGAGAACAAACTTATTCTAAATCTATTCTCAAGTCAAAATCAAGAATAAATTAGAGATTAGAGAAGTAAACATAACTCCCATGGCGATGTGGGGGACTTTTCTATTGGTCGTGTTAAAGTTTTTTTTAATCTTTTGTATGTGTGTTTATATGACAGGTGTGGTCTACAACAAGCCTTTTGACGGAGGATTGGGTTCCATGAATAGACTAAAAGATAAGAAGCAACAACCAAGCACCATCGACTACTCAGACTCTAATGAAGGCTGGGCGACCATCCTGGGAAACTTTGACAACATCAACACCATCATAGCGACCTCTACTGTCCACTACGGCAACTACACTGGCAGGGTAGGAGTGGCACCAAGGTTATTTTGGGGTTATTTTTCTTATTCTTGAGATACCTGGCGCTACTCTTGTTGTTTGTGCATGTTGTAGAGTTAATATAAGAATAATTTTATTTTAGCTTTTTAGGTAAATTAAGTGAACGTGCAAAAAAAATTACCACCAGGTTCCACCACTGTAGCCTGCCCCTAAAAATTCCACCTTCGGGGCACTTCTGGGGTAACTCCATTATCTCGGTAACTGATTGATTGACACACACACACACAGACAGAGGGTCTTTAATTAATACATATATGTTAATAATTTCATTACTTATTAGCTCAAAAGCCATTAGGACAGTAAGTCTATTTTGGGGTAGTTTTTTATGACCATTATTTGACCAGTGTTAGTACAAGAGGATACTAGAATAGCTGAAAAAACCTGCCATGATTGATAGTGTCACCCTTCTTATATCTGTTCCGGGCCAGGGATCAAACACCGGACACAGCCATGAGAGATACACCTGTTACCTCTATACCTCATGTGTACATTGTTGTGAGTGCATGGCTAGTGGTAGTACCTACTATTTATATTATTTTGTTATTCTTGTTTATTTCTTTATTCTTGTTTACTGTTATTTTTATTGTTATTACTTATATTATTATTGTTTCTCAGGTGAGCTTCTACCCAAAGAAATTGATTCTTCATAAACCACCTCTGCTGAGTTTGTACGGGACAGAAGTCGGGGCACAGTTTGGTTACTGTCTAGGGTCGGGTGACGTGGACGGAGATGGGGCGGCTGACCTCCTGGTGGGTGCTCCTCTAGCCCCGGGGGAACACGCTCCTGACGCTGGCAAGATCTGGGTATACTTGTCCCCGCTGATCACTGTGAGTGTGTGTGTGTGTGTGTGTGTGTGTGTGTGTGTGTGTGTGTGTGTGTGTGTGTGTGTGTGATATATCCCGTTACAGTGACCTCAACTTTCACGTGAGGTCCCACTCTCGGCTTCCAGGTTTGACAGGTAATTAACACATCATACCTGTAGTCAGTTAATAACAGGTAAATGAACCTTGATGTATCACATGAGTGTATGTATCTAAAGATCAAATTACTGTACTTACTAATTGATCAGGAAAAAAATAAATTAAGTTTTCACAGGTAAACATATTTGGATTTGTAAATGTCAGATGGGAGAGAATGAACGCATATCTATAAAGATTGACTGATTTTATAATTTTAGTGTTTTTATCAAATAACAGTCAAAAGGGAGTAAGGATGTGGTGGGCAAGAGGACATTATACACACTCTACCTACTGGTCGTGATGCCTCTGAGCTGCTCACTTTACAACAAACAATAGATACGTCATTGCTCATAAGTTAACTGCCGTCTTTACCTATCAAACTGTTTCACTCTCTCTCTCTCTCTCTCTCTCTCTCTCTCTCTCTCTCTCTCTCTCTCTCTCTCTTCTCTCTCTCAGTCTATCTCTCTCTTTTCAGGGCAGCCAGAACAGAGCCCCACAAGAAGTGTCCGGTACAGAGCCCTGGGGACGCTTTGGGACAGCCTTGACCTCTCTTGGTGATGCTAACAGAGATGGTTACGATGGTGAGTGCACACACACACACACACACACACACACACACACACACACACACACACACACACACTTGCCACTCTTTATACTAAACTTACTATAAACCAAATGAAAATCACCAACGTCCAATTATACAATAGTATCCTAATATTGTAATATGTCTCAATATCCGACCACTTCTAAGTATCCATGGCTGCAAGATGTACATTCTCTTCACAGATGTTGCAGTTGCGGCGCCGTACGCAGGCATGAATGGAGGCGGGGTGGTGTTTGTGTACTATGGGGGGCAAGACGGACTCAGGACAGATCACATACAGGTAAAGACACTTGTAGCCTTGTGTACCTGGTTCTGGTCGTGTGTGTGTGTGTGTGTGGGTAAAACTATGGGCAATTTTTTTACGCCATTTGCCTCTGTCTGCCCAGCAGTAATTGGTAACCTGGATGTTAATCGATTAATTACTGGATCGCGTTCCGGGGTAATGGTTAGCCAGTGCAGTTGGCGAGTTGTCCGGTCTTCTCGGATTATTCCTTGACACTGGGTCAGACAGCTTTTTAACTTTGTACAAGCATAGTCAATCAATGAAAAATTAATTAAATTTAATAAAAGTTTTTACCCTCACCCAACAGAAGGTAGAAGCGTCCTTTTTCCCGGATGAAATCAGAGGCTTTGGCTTCAGCATGGATGGCGGGATAGACGTAGATGGAAATGGCTACCCAGACCTCATCATTGGGGCAGTGGAATCAGACAGGGCCATATTAGTTAGGTAAGAGAATTTTTTTAACTGTACACAACTGACAAAGAACATTCTATTCACAAATACTTATTCATCATTTAAAAGGAAGAAACCTATCTATCTAACTTATCAAATCTGTCCATCTAAAAAAAATGCTGCCTAAAAATACAGATAAACATTAAAACAAGAGATATCCACTAAACATTCACAGTAAGAGACTCTGTTCTTCATCTTATGCCGCATTGACAGGTCTAAGCCAGTGATCAGACTGGTGGGAGGCATACGCTTCAAGAAACAGGACATGATAGTTGAGGATGAGAAAGATTGTATTGTAGAGGCAGCTGGCTACAGATCCTTCAAGGCTGTGTGTTTTGAGCTCCAAGTCGACATTACCTACGACACATACAGGGAACTCAATAACCTTAGTAAGTTTCAAGAAGTTTTGTGGGAGACTTTGGCATTAGTTAACAAGGTTAATTGAGAAAGTTAAGAGTCTCTGTGTCCTCATGAAGTTTTGAGAGATTCTGAGAGATTCCCTCTAACTGGTTTCACAGACTCAAAATTTCCCAAGAAAATAAGAGATAAACAAACAGTTTCTTAATTAACTTCGCTAACTAACTCGTTTCTGGTTCTCAAAAGTTTGTTTACTTCTCCTAACTGGGCAGTTTAAGAATACCCCTAACTTCTTGTTGATTCTTAAGCTAATTACACATTAATTATACTGTAACTTCAACGTAACTAAATGCATTAACTCAGGTAGAATTATTAAGACAAATACATTACAAAATCTAAAAAAAAAAATTATATATATGTATATATTTTTTCATACAGGATGTTAATAATTATACAGTAACTATTTAAGGTAGAATTATAGTTAGTATTGTTGTTAGTGATGGTGAGTGTAGTGTAGGTAATGGTGAGTATGGTTGCACATTACAACCGCAACCATCATCACCAACCTCTACTACTGTACTATCACCACCATTATTAACCACCACCACCACCAATATCATCACCACAACCACCACTATATCCTGTACCACTTTAACTACCACTATCATCATCACCACCACCACCACAACCTCTACCACTACTCCACACAGGGCTACAGTTTAACATGGTGCTGATGGGCCTGGAAGACACCTCTCAGTTCGGATTTAAAACTAACAATGACAACAGGTGGGTGTCTATGGCATTTGCTTTGGCTATATAATATCTAATACATCCGTGTGTGTGTGTTAATCATTTAATTTACCTGTCTACTTATTTATTCTTATATTTTGGCTGACAGGTACACTACAGAGCGGAGAGTTAATATGGCAGGTGATAGTAGTGCATGGACGCTGGGGGGGTACTTCAAGGTGAGTGTCTCTCTCTCTTTTCTTTTGCTATCAGATATGGGGAGGGAAAGGAGGAGGAAGTGAAGGAGAATAAAGAGTAGGAAGAAGGTAAGTAGGAGGAAGAGTAGGAGGTGTGAAAGGAAGAGGAAGAGTAGGAGGTGTGAAAGGAAGAGGAAAAGGCGGAGGAAGAATAGGACTTGAAAGGCCATTAATATGCTTCCCTTCCCCTCAGAATACAATGGATGTTGCCTAAAGGTTGTATGTTGTATGTCGTAGTAAATGTGATGTATACTGTATAAAGGTACTCGAGCAACACCTTACGTATGAATATGTATTTTTGTAGACTTGTTTGTTTGTATTTTTATGTATTCTTGTATTGTAAATTCGAGTTTATAGATGCTAGGTTAAGTTAGGTTAGGATAGGTCTGGTTATGTTATGTTAGATTAGGTTAGTTTTGATTTGGTTAGATTAGGTTAATCATCAACTGAAATATTAGACCATGTATAGTGTATGACAGGATAACCAAACCCTATTCCATACGCCCGCAGCGAGTGAGGGCTAACATCGGACAGACGCTCAGCGCCTCAGTCTCCGTCAGTCTCCTGTCTCCCCCCAACAACATTGATGAAGAAAGTGGTGGTGGTGATAATGATGTGGTGGAGCCCATGCTGGACATCTTCACCACCACCACCTACGTCGCCAACACCACACTCATCTGTAACAACAATCTCACCTGCTTCTCTCAGCCAGATCTAGTGTTGGAGGCGTCAGCGTGAGTATGTCTGTCTGTCTGCCTGTCTTTATCTGTGTTTCTTGTTTGTCTGTCTGTCTGTCTCTCTCTCATCACCTCTACTAACCACAACCTCTCTCTCTCTCTCTCTCTCCCTACAGTCCTACAGTACGTTTGGGTGAAAATTCATTGGAAGTAGAAGTCAAATTGGAGGCGAAATATGACCCAGGGTACAGTGTGGAGGTGGAGGTGAAACATCCAGAATTAGTGAATTACACCAGAGTGGATGGGAACACCTCCATTCCTACCTGCCGTCAGCTACAGTTCGTCAATCAGATCTCTAATAAATTGATTTGCAAGTTTGACGCTATTGGGGCGGATGAAGTGGTGAGTGTAGTTAGGTCAGGTCAGGTTAGGTCAGGTCAGGTTAGGTTTGATTAGGATAGCATATTTTAATAATCCAAACATAACAAAAACAATGAAGTAACTAACAAAATCTTGAGGTTATTCCCTTGACTCATCCTCATCTTGCAGGTAAACTTCACACTCTACTTCAAGTACGACTCAGTGTCTCTATTGGACCACCTGACAAACCAAGCCACTGACACCCTCAAGTTGGACCTTAGAGTCACCAGTGATAGCGATGGAGACCCAGACACGCGTAACAACCAATATTCTGTCGATGTCCCCGTGGTGATCAGAGCTACACTCCATACCAAGGTGTAAGGATGTGGGGTAATGTGTAGGCATGGTGGAGTGAGGAAGGGGGATGGTGGAGTGGGGGGGTTGGTGGAATGTTGGGTCATGTAGAGATGGGAAGGATGAGGGATGGAGGAGAGATGGAGGAAAAGAAATAGAAGAAAAACGGGAAGGATAGGTTAGGATAGTTCGATGGAGGAAATGAGAGTAAAAGAATAACAGAGGGAGGGAAACACTGGTGGGGGGAGGGGGAGATAAGGATAAAGATGAATGAGATAGCTAGAGATTGATAGATAGATAGAGACAGAGAGACCATAATCTCAATCTCTCAGCACTCTACAGAATCTCTTATCATCTACATCGCCTTCAGGGAGTCACTGACGGAGAGCACAACAGTGGTGGTGAACTCGACAGCGTCCCTGGAGGAGTTGAAGGCGGTGAAAGAGGACCCGCAGAAGACCTTCCCTGTAGACAAGCTGGGTCCTCGGCTCCAGCACAAGTTTTCCCTCACCAACCGCGGCCCAAGTCCCGTCAGGAATGCCAAGGTACCGTACGTTCAGGGTGATATTAAGTCAGGTCATGCTAGGTCAGGTGATATTAAGTCAGGTATTGTTAGGTCAGGTGATATCAAGTCAGGTCATGCTAGGTCACGTGATATCAAGTCAGGTATTGTTAGGTCAGGTGATATCAAGTCAGGTCATGCTAGGTCAGGTGATATCAAGTCAGGTATTGTTAGGTCGGGTGATATCAAGTCAGGTCATGCCAAGAAAGATGAGGTTATACCAAGTCAGGTCAAATTAAGTTATGCGAGGTCAGGTAATGTTAGGTGAAGTCAAATCAAGTTATGCCAGGTCAGGTCATGTCAGGCATTGGTTATGCTAGGTCAAATGAGCTTATGCCTGGTCAATTAAGGTTACTCCAAGTCAGATCAAGTCAACTTGTTTTTATACCAGGGTAGGTTATGTCAGTTTACGTTAGGTTAAGTTAGGTCAGGTTAGGTTAGGTTAGGTTATTCTAGATGAGGTTATGTAGGGGAAAATTAAGTCAGTTATGGTTAGGTTAAATCAGGTTAATCCAAGTCAGGTCAGGTTAGGTTAGAAAATTACATAAAGCCGATACAATAGAGGGAATGAAAGCAAGTGGGTGCTGGAGAGAGAGAGAGAGATTCCTTCAATAAACTAACTACCCCCTACAGCTGAAGTTTCATGTGCCGCTCTACCGCTCTAAGGGTGACCTGTTGACCTACTTCATGGACCAGCCTGCCACCTCCCCCTCACTCACCTGTCAGCCTCTCCCCATCAACACCCTCCACCTACAGGTAACGTTAACAGCTAAATGAGTCATCAGTCACCTACAGGTAACGTTAACAGCTAAATGAGTCATCAGTCACCTACAGGTAACATTAACAGCTAAACATACTTAATTATAATAACAATAATACTGACAACATCAACAACAACAATACTAACAACAACAACAACAATACTAACAACAACAACAACAATACTAACAACAACAACAAAGGCAGAAGAGTCTTTCCTGCCCTTGTCTCGTTACAGTGTTCGACATGGTACCAGAGGAAGCTTGTTAAGGCTTTCTTGAGTCTAGAGGTGACGATATGGTTTGTGTGAAACGTTGGAACTCTCTCTCTCTCTCTCTCTCTCTCTCTCTCTCTCTCTCTCTCTCTCTCTACAGTAAGTGTCAGCCTTATCTCTTATCGTCCACAGCCAACCAACAATGCTCAGCCCGCTATCGCCACTAGTATGCCCGACCTCACTGACACCACTACCACCACTACTCCCACCAATATGCCCGACCTCGCTGACACCACTACCACCAATATGCCTTATTTCGCTGGCACCATCACCGTCTCTGCCCTCGCTGACACCATGGAGTCAAACATCATGAATGGTTGGTCAAGTTTGTTTATGTTACTTTCATAACGGATAATTTACCCTCCTTCAGACGTATATACCGGATACCCAACCCTACCCTACCTACCTACCCCCTACCCCAACCCTACCTACCTACCTACCTTAACCCTACCTACCCTACCCTACCCTACCCTACCCTACCCTACCCCACCCTACCCCTACCTACCCTACCTGCCCACCCTACCTACCCTACCCACCCCTACCTACCTACTCCCAGCAACCTACCCCCTACCTACCCAACCTACCCTACCCCTACCCCTACCTACCCATTAACCCCTACCCCTACCCTACCCTACCCACCCTACCCTACCCACCCCTACCCCCAACCCAACCTACCTACCTACCTGTCATGTCATCATTTAGTTAGAGCTAGAATGTCTATACAGTTGTAGTCTTAAGTGGATCAAATTACCAAGGTCTTCCTGGTCGCCTTACAGACACCCTACAACACCTTCGTCGTCGCCGTCAGGTTGAGTCGACTGTCACCTCACAAGTACCTGCCTCACCTTCCCCCAGGAGTGATGACCCACAGCCGGAAAAGTGAGGGAGTGTGTGGGGTGGTGTGAGAGTGTGTGGGGTGGTGTGAGAGTGTGTGGGATGGTGTGAGAGAAGTGTGTGGGATGGTGTGAGAGTGTGTGGGGTGGTGTGAGAGTGTGTGGGATGGTGTGAGAGTGTGTGGGGGTGGTGTGAGAGTGTGTGGGGTGGTGTGAGAGTGTGTGGGATGGTGTGAGAGTGTGTGGGGGTGGTGTGAGAGTGTGTTTTAAGACCTACAGGAGATATTCTTGTCCATATTTTTCACTTTCCTCACCTCTCACTTTGCAGGCTCGTCTCCTCACCTGGGGACCTGCGAACAACTGTGCAGTGTTTCGACCCTAACTGCACCTTCTTGTGAGTCGTAGTATCTGACTTCATCATCATTGACATCATCATCATCATCATC
>NW_024716951.1:3342201-3354701 GCF_018991925.1 Homarus americanus | reverse complement strand
ATGGATGAGAGGGGGTAGGGAGGGGTGATGAAAGGGGAAGGAGAGATGGAGAAGAGAAGGGGTAAATGGGGGAGGAAAGGAGGAAGGAGAGGGAAGAGGAAGAAGTGGAAAAAACGAGAAGGAAAGAGAGGGTTAAGGAGAATGAGGTGATAGAGAGTGTTGAAGGTTTGAACTAGGATAGAGGGGGAGGTATTTCCTGTTCACTAACCATCTGGGTTTTTCTACGTAGTGATAAGAAGATAACACAGGACAAGAGTGTACTAAAATTTACACACACAAGCACACACACACGCACACACAGACACACACGCACACACACACACACAACACACACAACACACACACGCACACCACACGCACACATACACACACACACACACAACACACACACACACACACACACACGCACACACACACACACACACACACACAACACACACACGCACACCACACACACACACACACACATTAGCACCGCCACAAGTCACTTTGTCTCGCCGCCCGACCACGCAGCTGTCTCCTTGGAGTTTTTTTTCCTCATTTCATTCCGTTTTCGTCGAATTTTTGTCCTTATTTGACCTTTTCTCTTAAGTCAAGTAAATTTTCTTTCCTGATTTGTCCTTATGTGGTAGGTTAGGTTTGGTTTGGTCAGGTTTGGTTAGGTTAGGTTTGGTTAGGCCAAATTGTCCATCCTGTCGTTATCATTTTCCGATTTTGTCTGTTATTGTAGAGGCTTGTGACCATTTTGACGCGATCTTGGTTTCTCCCGCCAGCGTTTACTGTTACACCTCGCGCTCATTCAACCCCACCTGACCTTCTCTACAACCGGGAGGTTAGCGTACCAGTTTCAATACTAGATTATAACATTATAACATCAGACCAAAACCGAAATTCCTACCAACCAAACCTGACCAAACCAAACCTGACCAAACCTAACCAAACCAAACCTGACCAAACCTAACCAAACCAAACCAAACCAAACCAAACCAAACCAAACCTGACCAAACCTAAACCTATCCTGACCAAACCAAACCTGACCAAACCAAACCTGACCAAACCAAACTAAACCTATCCTGACCAAACCAAACCAAACCCAACCAAACACAGTCAATTATTCTTAAAAATTTTATATGGAATAACTGACTGTCCCTTTTTTTTTTAATTAAGAAATATACATCATTAGAAATTTTCAGACAGTGTAATACGGCGCTATGGGCTTCGTACACCTAGTGGCCTGGCAGAGAGACGGAGGGGAGGAGGGGAGGAGGGAGGGAGGAAGATTAAAATGTGTCGTGGTTTCATTACAGCTCCAAGCCCACGTTAGTGTCTCACTCTCCTCGTGAAACCTGACGTCCTGTAGCCTCTGTCCCCGGTAAGTGTACTGTACTACTGTATATACCTGTCTGACGTACACACACACACACACACACACACACACACACACACACACACACACACACACATACACACACACACACACACACACGTATGTACAGTTGGGTCTATATCCTCGTTCACTCACCACCACCAGTGTTGCAAAAAGGTTCTCTTGCCCTGTAATCGAGTATTTTTCATCTGGTCAGACGATTATAACTCATCTGAGGAAACCGCGTCGGTGTTGTCAAAAAGCGTTACCCGACAATGTGATTTCTCATCTGATATATCTCAACCGTGTTCTCTCCCAGTTCACCCTCCCCCCTCCCTCATCCGTCTCCCCTTCACCCGTCTCCCCCTTCACCCGTCTCCCACTTCCCCCGTGTCTCCTCCTCAAAGAAAAACATTAATCCTTTCTCTCACCAAATGACCAACACGAGAATAAACAACACAGCGTCACAACACACTTGAAACACTATCCCTAACCTAACCTTTAACCTAACCTAACCTAACCTAACCTTTAACCTAACCTAACCTTTAACCTAACCTAACCTAACCTAACACTATATTTTCTCCATAATAATAATGAACGTTAGATAAGAAAGATAAATATGTTAAGTCTGTGTGTTCGCTTGTCGGGTATTTTATTATCGTCAGTATTATAATTATGAACTATGAAACTTACTTTAAAAAAAATACCAAAGAGTTAAGCTGATATTTTGGGTCACTTATGAGAACTAATCCTTCAGACTATCACCCCTAATAGACTATATCTCCCAGTAAACTATCACCCCTAGTAGACTATATCTCCCAGTAAACTATCTCCCCTAATAGACTATCTCCCAGTAAACTATCTCCCCTAATAGACTATCTCCCAGTAAACTATCTCCCCTAGTAGACTATCTCCCAGTAAACTATCTCCCCTAGTAGACTATCTCCCAGTAAACTATCTCCCCTAGTAGACTATCTCCCAGTAAACTATCTCCCCTAATAGACTATCTCCCAGTAAACTATCTCCCCTAGTAGACTATCTCCCAGTAAACTATCTCCCCTAGTAGTGAGGTGTAGTGAGGTGTAAAAGGTGTAGTGAGGTCTCAAGGTGTTGTCCACGTGTACACAGGATTTGCAATATCCCGTTGGTAGCGACAGTGTCTATCGTTATCTGTTGTGGTGAAGTAAGTTAGGTGATTCCCCAATTGCAGGTATACCATCGTTCATTATCTGTGTGTTGAGTACAATAGTAATGATAATGATGATGATAATAGTAATAATAGTAATAATAATAGTAATAATAATAGTAGTAATAATAATGATGATAACAATAATAATAGTTATAATAATTGTAATAATAATAATAGTAATCAAGAGAGTCACCAGTTTTATCACAGTGTTGCAAGACGTAGTAGATGGCTGTACGCAAGAGTGTTTTGTTGCGTAAAAAAATGCGTTACTCTAAAACTACTACACTGATTTATCTCTCTCCCTCACTCACTCCTTCACTCATTATCTCTCTCCTCACTCCTTCACTCATTATCTCTCTCCTCACTCACTCCTTCACTCATTGTCTCTCTCACTCTTCACTCACTCACTCCTTCACTCATTATCTCTCTCCCTCACTCACCATTATCTCTCTCCCTCCCTCCCCCACCCCTCCTTCCTCCCCGAAACCTAAACAATATTTCTGGTTAAAAAAAATAAAATAAAAATAACCCGTATAAATATATATTAACCTTGACTCTAAAATAAAAATTAAAAACTCATTAAATTCCTGAAATAATTTTGCATAATTATTTTTTTTCTTTTACCAATGTGTGTATAGTAAATAAATTGTTCTTTAAGTAGATGGAAATAAATGTGTATTGTTATATAAATCTTGTCTATTATGTCGATATTGAACTAGAAGTCACATAGGTAGGTCTCTCGTATCGATAAACCAAAACAATGGGTTCCAGGCCAACCATGGTCGATATGATGATGTCAGGACGGGAGACAATATTAACACGGATGAGGCCGATAGTTCCAGTAGTGGTGTTGATCTTAGGATGCCAGGGTGTGTCAGTAGCCGGGTTCAACATCAACACGGAGCTTGCCAGGGTAATGGTTGGTCAAAATAATACCTACTTTGGCTACAGTGTTGTTCTCTGGTCTGATACTAATGATAATATGAGGTAAGTGTCTGTTTTTTTTTTTTTTGTATTGTGGTTGATATTTATTGTTTGTTTAATGAGGTGTTGTGTTTAGTTATATGTAAATCTGTCTCTCTCTCTCTCTCTCTCTCTCTCTCTCTCTCTCTCTCTCCATCGCTATCGTTCTGTTATTTGTACAATTCTACTTACAAAAATATTTCAATGTATGAACTCTTTATTATAATGTCTCTAAAACTAATTAATTCTTAACTTAACCAAAGCCTTAACTTATCCTAACATTAACCTAACCAAACCTACTTGTGTTTTAGGCTGGTAGTTGGAGCACCTAAAGGAAAGAACTCCACGGAGGCGAATTATACCCTCCCCTTAGGCAATATCCATGTGTGTGACGCCTTTAGTGACGCATGTGGTCCCGTTTCTAGCTTACCTACTTTAGATTCTGAAGGTATGTACCGTGTATGTGTGTGTGTGTGTGTGTGTGTGTGTGTGTGTGTGTGTGTGTGTGTGTGTGTAAATAAAAGGAATCCTTCATTATAAACTACGATACCTTAATTATGATAAAAACAAGAGTAAATAAATAAACGGTTAAATAATATAAATCACACATTTAATTTACAATAACTTAAAGAGCTAAAAATAACAAAGATAACTGTAATAACTTATTTTCTTTTCATTTCTCCCTCTTGTGTACAGATACAAGCAGGGTGGCGGTGACGTTTGGTGAGCATATCAGGAAACAAGGAATCGGCTTTGGGGAGACGCTCTTTACAAGGGATTCAAGTAAATCTAAGCTGCTGGTAAGTGTGTGAGAGAGAAGGAGAGAGAGTCTTTCTTTCCATTAACACTCTATATATCTCTCTAACCATTTTTGTCTATCTACTGTGTGGACCGATCTGTCTGTCTGTCTGTGTCTGACTGTCTGTCTGTCTGTCTGTCATAAATATCATTATATATACATTATCTGTACGCTCATTTTTTTCTGTCTATTATTTTATTTCTCTATCTGTATATCTACCCGTCTATCATAATCTATGCCTCTGTCCATCCATCGACCTACCTGTCAACTTACCGTCTACAAAACTATCTCATCAACTTAACTCCTGTCTCACCCACACATCGTTAACTAAGATGTGTTAATTGTTAAATCTGTTCTAGCTAATTGTTAACTCTACTGCCCCCCCCACCCCCCTTTGCAGGCGTGTGCCCCTCGTTACGTCATCAAGACAAAGAAAGGAAACGAGGAATCCCTACAATCAAGAGGAGCTTGTTACGTCCTGGACAGCGTAGAAGGTCGAACCATCCGTCTAGTGCCTTACCCAGGTGAGTCTCTCTCTCTCTCTCTCATGGTGATGGTCGCCGCTAAGGAACACGAAGCCTTCATTTGTTTTCATTCATTATTATTTATGTTATTAACTTTCTATATTATTATCACTTGTACTACTACTCTTATTAGTAGTAGCAGTATTGACTGTAGTTTACTAATCTACTTGGGAACACTCTAGATTCTGTTGATTGTAGATATTACGTGCTGCCGTTCTGTCGTATAATGAAACATCGAATCTTCTGTAATTCATTGGTATCCACAGCGCCTACAGCATTTTGAGCTACTGTGTGCTCAGTGAAGGCTGCCGTTAGCTTGACAGAGTCCTGATGTTCAGTGGCGGCAAAGCTCCTCTGGGTTAGTGATTCCCATCTCTCCCCGTAGTTCAAGGAGTGACCTTTCTGCTGGGGTTAAGTGGGTGCCTTTCACTAGTGTTGGGGTAAAAGCGACCGTGATGGCTTCTTCCAGAGGGTGGAGGAGGGGTCCGGTGGGTGGAGGAGGGGTCCGGTGGGTGGAGGAGGGGTCCGATATCAGGGATAGTGCGCATCAGGTAGTTCCAGCGATGCTTGACTCCATGGGTGAATGCCGCAAAAGCCGCATGTGACTCTGTGTTAGCAATCTCAGACAGAGCTTGGATTTCCCTAACCCACTCATTCACCTTTCCCGTTACGTACTCGGTCTTGAAGTCCGTCGTGCCGATTACTGCGCCTAGGTGCCTTTGGCCATCCTTTGTTATTTGACCTCACTTCCACCGAACACCTCCATTGCCTCGTGATGTTACCAGGCCCCACCACTTTTGATGTCCTTTACTAATACTACTACTATTACTACTACTTCTCCTACTCCTGCTACTACTACTACTACTATTACTTTTTTTTCAACGTGGCCTCCAGCCTCCCCCAATAGCCACACCTTCGCCACCATTTAATTACCTTAATATTAAATATCCTAATACATAAGTAGCTATCCTATCTGTGTTAAATTAGTTGAGCCGCAGATCTATGCGGCTACTACTATTACTACTACTACTATTACTACTTTCACCACAACTAATAATAATGTTCATGAATACTACAGGAGTACTAATATCATATATCTCTCCATTTTCTTCCAGGCAAAAATTATATTTTAAAAAAGAAGCCGTATGTAAACACCTTCTCTCTGACCGGCTTCGGCCTCGCAGGGATGAGTGCCACCATCAGTCAGGTAGGTTGGCCACACTGAGTCAGGTAGGTTGGCCACACTGAGTCAGGTAGGTTGGCCACACTGAGTCAGGTAGGTTGGCCACACTGAGTCAGGTAGGTTGGCCACACTGAGTCAGGTAGGTTGGCTACACTGAGTCAGGTAGGTTGGCCACACTGAGTCAGGTAGGTTGGCCACACTGAGTCAGGTAGGTTGGCTACATTGAGTCAGGTAGGTTGGCTACATTGAGTCAGGTACAGTTGGCTCCACTTCCAAGTTTTCCACTTAGCGTTGTCAATCCTCTCTCCTCGTGAGATGTGAACCTTGAACTTTGAAGTGTGAATTCGAAGCATTCTCTAGTGTGAGGTGAGAAAGAATGGAGGAGTGTGTTAAGGTAGGTGTCTTTCTGTGGTTGGGGGGGCGGGGTGGGGGGTTACTAGGGTGAGAAAGAAAAGTGTACAGTATCTCAGTTGGGAAGATTACAATGAGGAATGTCACTGACAGTACCAACAGAGTTTCCTCAGCTGAGTGTAATCGTCCGACGCTCACCAGATGAAGATACAATAGGTTGAGAGGCGGATGAATTTATGTTGTAAGCAAGGTGTTCCTGTGTAAAAGGAGGAATTTATGAGCAAATGGGTAATAGATATGATTGAATCTATATCTTGTAGAAGCAGTGAATTTTTTTTTTAACTCCTTGACTACGAGATGGAACTTCCCAAGCTGAATACAATCGTCTGGCGTTAGTATAATAAAATAGATAACACACCGTATTGAAGGAGTTTATTACCAATCAAAACAATCAGTAAGTGGGCAACACATATTTACTGTAACACAAAAATAGTTCAGTTGGCAGCTGTTGAGTATAGAATCAGCAAACCACATACAGTTCAGTTGTGCCAAACATTGATGTGAAAGGGGTATACTAAATTGTACAGTATATCCAAGTTGTCTATATATTTGCTAAACTCTATTATGTACCTGTATTATCTATATACACGGTAAACTGTATACCTACATTGTTTATAGAAATATATATATACATATTTAACTGTATTGTTTACATGTACTCAAAGTGCTTTAATGTTTCTGTGCAGGATGAGAGGGACACATTCATGGGCGCCCCTTACGCTTTCTACGGCCAAGGTAAGACTGCAGTAAACCTTCCCGGTAATACTAATTTTCCTGCATTAAATTTCAAGGTAAAGTTTATCTTATGTAACCCGTTATATAGTCTAAAACACACACTCACACCCACACACACACAAACAGGGACGTAAGTGTCAAATTGCCCTTTGAGATAATTCTAAATAAAAGGTAAAATTCTCTACTCACTCACTCACTCACCCTAGAAATAACTCCTGCATTACAGTAGCTGGCAAAATACCCAACACTACCTAATAAACATAAAGATAAATCGAACTTAATCCCCATAATTCCATAGCATCTCTCTCTCTCTCTCTCGCCTTCAGGAATGCTCATCAAAACCACAACAAGTATTAGCAATCCCGTGGCCAACAAGGATGTGTACGGCCCTGCGACGCTCGACTTCTACATGGAAGGATGGGCGATGGTCATAGGCAAGTTCGATGGTACCAGAGAAATCCTCGCTGTCTCTACTCTTGGATATGGTAACAGCCGTGGTCAAGTAAGTCTAACTGTCACTAATATTGTTTATCTTGTCCTAGAGATATTATAGGTAACTTTAATAGATTTTACTGATGATCGTTCCTTTTAGTTTGTGATTGGAGAACTCTAGGGGCGTATAGGTAGGAATTTAAAAGGGGGAAATTTTTGAGTGCTGTTGTTGATAATTTGAAAGTATTTATCAAGGTATTAATTAAAGTATAATAATATTCTTGTTTTAGGGGGGATTATTCACATGTCTGTAGGATTATTTGTTGTTCAGTTGTTTGTTATTGCTTTTGTTGATATCTCAGTTATTATTACTATTATTATTATTAGTAATAGCAGTAGTAGTACAGGTAGTAGTAGTAGTAGTAGTAGTAGTAATTGTTTTTATTATTATATTATTATTATCCATTTTCCCAAACAATACAAACAACAACAACAACAAAGTCAATTAACCTGTTGTATTAAGTTCATGTTAGGTTAGGTTAGGTTAGGTGAGAAAAAGAGGAACAGTTGAGAGAGAGAGAGAGAGAGAGAGAGAGAGAGAGAGAGAGAGAGAGAGAGACCACGTAAGATAAGAAAACTATATACCTGTAATCACACCTCTCATTACTATCCTGCCAGGTGAGTTTCCATAACACTAGATTGGCCAAAAAAGACAAGTACAATATCAAAGGCGAGTTTGGGACGCAGTTTGGGTTCTGTCTGGCAGCGGGTGACCTTGATGGAGACGGGGTAGTTGACCTTCTGGTTGGTGCTCCAATGGCCCTTGGGAAAAGTGGTCTCCTCCCTGACGCCGGGAAAGTGATGGTGTTCTACGCTCCATTAAAACAGGTTTGAGTTATATTAATGGATTATACCTGTTAAAAATATCTGTTATGTTTCTGTTCCTCCGTACCTGTTGATATGTCTGTCTGTCTCCCTGTCTGTTGGTCTCTGTGTTGTCTGTCTGTCTGTCTGTCTGTCTGTGTTGTGTTTCTGTCTTTGTCTGTCTGTCTGTCTGTCTGTCTAACGTGTTATATATCTCAAAATCCTATACGTAATTTTATGCATAATTTCAGATGTACTCTAACCTTTTCTTTATCAGTATTTACTTTAATCTTACTCCTACACCAAACTGTTCTGATCAAACTGAAATTAATCTAACCTAAACTAACCTAACATAGACAAAACAAACTTAAACTAGATTAACCTCAATTAACCCAACCTAATCTAACCTTATCAAACCTAATCTAACCTAACCTAACCTAAACTTGAAATATATGTGAAATTTACGAAATAAATTTGTATCAACTATTAAGATAATATATTAGTGTATTTATTTAGTGGTGATGTAATAACAAATGACTTCATCTGATGTCAGGAGCCCCCGCTGTCTCCCTCCTTGGTGCTGGAAGGGAACTTAGCTTGGGGCCTATTTGGTAAAGCTGCCGCGTTTGCTGGTGACCTCAATCAAGATGGCTATGGAGGTGAGAATTTACCTGTTAATGTTAATGACTTTATTATTTTTTTGTTTACCTGTCAGTGTTGTGTTAGGACCATAATATACACCTGTTAGTGTTGTGGGCTTAAGACACAACACCTATAATTTGATAATAATGTGTCATAGATGATGGTAAGAGGGTGTCACAAGGAGCACTTGTGTGTGTGTGTGGTGGCGGCATCCGGTGTCACTGTGATAAGTACTGCCAGAAATAAGTGTTACCGTTAGCCTTGTCCTCTCTACCGTCCTCTCCTCCACCAACCACTCTCTCCCTCTCTCCCTCCTCCTCCACCAACGTCTCCCTCCCTCCCTCCTCCACCAACCACTCCCTCCCTCCTCCTCCAACCGTGACTGCTTCTTTCAGGATCACCTCGGTGTATGTTATGCTACAGTGTTATATAATGGTGTTTATTATGCTACAGTGTTATATAATGGTGTTTATTATGCTACAGTGTTATATAATGGTGTTTATTATGCTACAGTGTTATATAATGGTGTTTATTATGCTACAGTGTTATCTACAGTATAGTGTATATCTCTTGTGTACAGATGTGGTAGTGGGAGCGCCGGGAGGAGACGGGAGGGTGTATGTATTCAACGGGGGTGTGGGCGGTCTTCACGCTACTTCCTCCCAGGTGAGTTTGTTATGTAGTCTGACGTATGGAGAGAGAGAGAGAGAGAGAGAGAGAGAGAGAGAGAGAGAGAGAGAGAGAGAGAGATGGCTGATGACGTCGTTCTAACACTCGCTTAAACATGTTTCAGATTCTCGAGGCGTCCGAATTCTCTCCTGGTCTACGTGGCTTCGGCTTCAGTTTAGACGGCGGGTTAGATATGGACGACAACAGCTATCCCGATCTCATTGTCGGGTCACCGGAATCGGACAAAGTTGTCTTTTTGAGGTACTACAGAGGAGATGCTAGTGTCTGTCTGTCTGTCTGTTGTTACATCTAGAGAGATATTGTAGTCGATCCTATGCTTAACTTACCCAACATATTTTCCCTTACTTACTTCCCCCTACTACTTACTTCCCTTTGGTTTACTTCCCCTCCCCTGTTTAATCCCAGGTCCCTTATCTCCCCCCATGTAGGTCAGCACCAACGATAACACTAATGGGACAGGTGAGATTCGACCCCCAGGTAATCGACGCCCAGAACAGAAGCTGCAAAATACAGCGGCCTGATGGGGGAGAGACAGACGTTGCATGTTTTCAAGTGGAGATCGACCTACAGTACAGGACCAAGAATGACGATAAGGCCTTGTGTAGGTGTTATTATCTCTCACTTAAACCATCCATGATCAATAACAAACCAACCCAATGATCAATCACAAATCAACCCAATGATCAATCACAAATCAACCCAATGATCAATCCTTCCAACAATCAACTAAATTATTCAACTGGTTTTTTTTCTTCTTTTGACAGTGATGGAATTTGAGATAGAGTTGGATGGTGAGCAACAGAGACTGGGCTTTATGTCCCAAATGCGGTGAGTATAGTGAAAGGGGGGGCAGGCTAGAACAGAATCTGTGTCTCGTGTACGTTCGCCTCAAGGTAGAAGTGTGTATACGTGTCAGTGTAGGTGTTTGGGATCTCTTATAGAACACACACACACACACACACACACACACACACACACACACACACACATATACAACATTTGACCTCATTTGACCCTATTGTTTGTTCACAGGTTAAATAATCACAAACTACGCATGAACCATAGTGTGACCAGTCAACATAAACAGACTAACCCTCTCATACTGGACGTGTACATCAAGGTGAGTGTGATGTTTAAACTGTTGGACCAAAGCCGATTTACTCTCTTTTTTGACGTCAGTACATGTGGCGTAACTTCTACTACTACTACTACTACTACTACTACTACTACTACTTCTACTACTACTACTACTAATAATAATAATAATATACGCTATGTGTATGTTCGTGTGTGTGTGTGTGTGTCAGATTTAAGCAGTGACTATAACCTAGCCTAACCTAACCTAACTATACCATGACCTAACCATCCAATAGCCAGGAAGACTCCAATTCAACATCTCCGCGTCAGTAGTGGTGGACGTGACCATACCTCCTACAGAAGCTCCTGCAGCAATCGACCTTCTGCAGGATACTCATCATGTTGTTCCTGCCGTGATCCCCAGCATTATGGATGTGTACGGTCCTACCTCCTTCAGCGCTCATGCTAGGATGGGCTGTGTAGACTTGGCTTCCTGTTACTCCAAGCCAGATATTATCCTTCACGCCTATCCCATGTAAGTGTGTGTGTGTGTGTGTGTGTGTGTGTGAGTGTGTGTGTGTGTGTGTGTGTGTGTGTGTGTGTGTGTGTGTGTGTGTGTGTGTGTGTATCATTCAACTACCACCCCAAGCCCTTTCCACTTTCCCCTTCCCCCTTACTCTCTATCCACTCTCTCCTTCTATATCCTCTCCTTCCATCCCCTCCTTCCCTTCCTCCCCCCACCCCTCTACCTCCCCTACCCCCACCTTTTTCTACTCCCAAGTGTTTAAATATTGTGTACACTTATAATAAAATACAATAATCTGACACCACTTATTCTGACACCACCGCTTACACCACCACTTACACCACCACTTATACTGACACCACCACTAACACCATCACTTATACTGACACCACCACTTATACTGACACCACCACTTACACCACCACTTATACTGACACCACCACTAACACCATCACTTATACTGACACCACCACTTACACCACCACTTATACTGACACCACCATATACTGACACCACCACTTACACCACCACTACACCACCACCCGCCACCACCACACTGACACCACCACTTATACTGACACCACCACTAACACCATCACTTATACTGACACCACCACTTATACTGACACCACCACTAACACCATCACTTATACTGACACCACCACTTATACTGACACCACCACTAACACCATCACTTATACTGACACCACCACTTACACCACCACTTATACTGACACCACCACTTACACCACCACTTATACTGACACCACCACTTACACCACCACTTACACCACCACTTACACCACCACTTATACAATCTCCTAATACCATGGACAGTCAGCCTCAGCTAGTGGTCGGGGAGGAGGAGTTTGCGGTACAAGTGGTGGTGGAAATCTCTCAAGATATGGCCTATGACGTGAAGCTACACCTGAGTTATCCTTCCGGCGTAGAGTACGTGAGGATATCAAGCGAGTCTCACCTACCTGTGTGTGTTGATGAGGGCGACCTCGTTACCTGTTCCTTTGATTTTGATCTTAATGAGGATGAGAAGGTAGGTCAAAACAGCATCTATTCTGACCTCACTTGACCTACTCTAATC
>NW_024716951.1:3332201-3339701 GCF_018991925.1 Homarus americanus | reverse complement strand
AATATACATACAGCATACATAATATACATACAGATATTTTTGTTTTAATATCTGTAATTAAGTGATGATAATAAAAGTATGATGAAACTGTTAATTAATCTGTACAGGTGTGAGGTGTCTACAATGATGGCTGGAAGTTCTATCAGTGTGGAGATTTCACAATATGTCATGGTTGCTGTGTTGAAGGTAGGTTATTGTACTCATGGACTCAGGGAAGAGGGTCTTGATAATCGTACTCAAGGGGGCTTAGACAGATGAGTACAGTATGTATTATATATATAACTTTAATAACATCTCTTTGTCTCACCCTCTCTCATGTCTCACCATCTCTCTCTCAGCTTTACCACCTTCACACATACAACGCAACTACGATCATGAACGTGGATATCACTCAGCCGTGTGTGGTTGTGAATGGCCAATCCTTCACCCCTGACCTCCACAACCAGCTCTGTCATCACGAAGGAGGAGAAGGAAGAGGAGGTGATGAAGGAAGAGGAGGTGAAGAAGGAAGTGGAGAAGAAGGAGACGAAGGGGTAGAAGGAGGAGGGCAAACTACAGGACATGATCAGGACGTCAACAAAGAATACCTTAAAGTGTTGAAGGAAGATAATCAGAACACAACAGGAAATATTGCCAGAAGAGACGAGATGAACCTAGACAACGACACAGAAACAACGACCACAACAACGACGATGATGATGATGATGATGGATGAGGGTAGTCCCGGAGTTGCCCAGAACAACCACCAGGACGACCACAAAGATATAAATTGGGAAGACGTAACTACAGTACGACCCAATTACACCTATACCACCAGCACCTTAGTTACCATCAAGGAAGAGGACGTAAGTATTGAAGTGAGAGATAATAGAAGTGAGAGAGATAATGAGGAAGACTGAGATAAAGAAAAAAAAATATATCGTTTTTTTACCATTAATATTCTAAGTGACAACAATGAATAGTCTCACCATGTATAACGAATCACAGAAGCTTCTCATTTAACCATAATAGACTAACAGTATATGTATGTACAGTATATATATACGTCCCATAGGTACCCCAAGACCTCGCCGACGTGTTTGCTAAGGTGGGACCGTGGCCAATATTCGGTGCTGTGCTTGGGGCTATTCTACTCATCATTATAATTAGTGGTATATTGGTCTACGTAAGTATATCGCTTATGTTATGCTCATCATTATACTTGTTTCTAACCCTTTAAAAGATCATTATATCTGTCAGTATACTTATTAGATTCGTACATCAGTATATTAGTTTATATGATTGATTTTATACTGTGTTATATACTTTATAATGTAGGTATATCTATCAGTATATCTTTATATCCTCTTAGTCAATATACTGATATATTATTTCAGTATATTACATACATACATACATACATACATTTCAAGACAACTCTATAAACGAGTCTTCTGAAACAACATAATAAAACACATTTCTCACCAACACTTGCACCAACACTTGCACCAACACTTGCACCAACACTTTCACCAACACTTTCACCAACACTTTCACCAACACTTTCACCAACACTTGCACCAACACTTTCACCAACACTTTCAACAACACTTGCACCTACACTTGCACCTACACTTTCACCAACACTTGCACCAACACTTTCACCAACACTTGCACCAACACTTGCACCAACACTTTCACCGACACTTTCACCGACACTTTCACCTACACTTTCACCAACACTTTCACCAACACTTGCACCAACACTTGCACCTACACTTTCACCAACACTTTCTCACCTGTCTCCTTTTCTCTTTCCCTATAGTCCGGATTCTTCAAGAGAACAAAATATGAGGAATTACAGAAAGAAAAGAAAGAATTTAAAGAAAGCTTAAAACGACGAACACGTATTGAGAAAACAGACGATAATGGAAGTTGTGTCGGCAGTGTGATGGTGGTAGGGTAGTGGTGTTAGTGGTAATGGTAGTGGTGTTAGTGATAGTGGTAATGGTGGTAGTGGTAGTGGTGGTAGTGATAGTGGTAATGGTGTTAGTGGTAGTGGTGGTAGTGGTAGTGGTAATGGTGTTAGTGGTAGGAGTGTTGGTGTACTGGTGTAATAAGTAATAATAATAATAACTATAATAATAAAAGCAACCTTTGTAGTAGTAGTAGTAGTAGTAGAAGTAGTAGTAGTAGTAGTAGTAGTAGTAGTAGTAATGGTGAAAATGAAAACAATAATAATATAAAGACAAGGAAGAAGGAGACAAGGAGGAGGAAGAGAAGAAGGGGGAAGACAAACAGGAAGAAGAGAAGGAGGGAAACAAGGAGGAGGAAGAGGAGGAGGAGGAAGAGGAGGTAACAGGGAAAACTTTATGGAGTAGAATCATCGATGAGTTTATAGCATCAGTGTGGGGAGAGGAAGATTTAAGGGAGAGGGGGGGAGAGGGATTAAAAGACGTGAAGGACTAAAAGGAAGAAGGAATAAGAGAAAAGAAGACAATGGAGAAGAAGAAAGGGCATTCTAGAGAGAAACAAGAGGGAGGAGAGAGAGAGAGAGAGCAGTCGGGTTTTATGGTGTGAGGCGAGGGGGGGAGGGAGGACGGATGAGGAGGTAGGGAGTTAGTGGGAAAGGAGATAAGAGGGAAGGGAGCGAAGGAAGGAGAGGAGGAATGGAGAAACGGGAAGAAGGGAGAAGGTAAGTGGAAGGGAGGGAAGGAGGAGAAGGAGGAAGGGGTTGAAGAGTAGAGGCAAAGGGTTGAAGAGTAGAGGCAAAGGGAAATAAAAAGAGGAAGACAGAGAAGAAGAGAGAATTAGCAAGAAAGAGAAGAAGGGGGAGAAGGAAAAAAGAGAAGGAAGAAGAAGGGAGATAGAAGAAAAACCAATAATAATAATAATAATGTTTCAACTTACATCAAGAAAATACAAACTATATGAATGAAAACTTTAATTTAATAGTCTTTCACGAAACTTTCAAAATATTAGTAGCTTGAGTTCTGGAAAAAGAATGACCTACTGTTTATAGCACATTGTTGAATCTACCTGTATTTGTCTCTGTACCTGTAATTTACCTGTACCTGTATATGCACGTGTTATCTGTACCTTAGATCTGTAACCCTTACTGTACATGTAATACCTGTACTACCATTTATGTTTCTATCTGTCCTTGTACTTCCCGTTTACCTGTTACATATACTGTATCTGTATTTGTACCTGTAACTTTCCTTGTAATTGTAGTACCTGTGCAGTCAGAATGAACCACTGAAGCCAACCTTACGAGTCCTCTGGTTCAGTTTTGATCTTCAGCCCCTAGATGGCGCTTCTTACAGCACCACGGCGCCTAGTCTCACAACAGGTGGCGCTGATCATACCTGGTGACTTTATACACAATTACTAATATCAGAGTGTATATTAAATTATAATAAAAATATATAATTGATAATAATAGTAATATTTATTCAATAATATTGTTATATATGTGTTTATAAAGTGTGAAGTTATACAGAAATCATCTCAGTGGGACACATGAGTTCCATATCAATGAATCAGATATTTGGTGATTACAGTGAGAGAGAGATGCACTCCAAGTGTTTCCACAGTGGTGAGACAGATTCACTCCGTCCATTGAAGCTCTGACACTTGCTTTGAGATGTTATATGAATCGATAGTGATTTTAAAATAGTCTATTTATCCAGAAAACTACAGATACAAAGTGGACAATAAGAACAATAATATTGACATGGCTGAAACAAGCAGTGAAACGCGGCGGTCAGTTTTGTCGCCGTTGTGGTCGTGTTAACAAGTGAAGTGTTATTGCTGGTGAAGGAATTATAACATGAGGAGGTAAGTAGTGGCTGTAATTGTTGAGGTTAATGTGTAAAATATGAGTCTGTACAGTTGCCTTTGAGAGTTCCTTTACTCCGTCTCCCTGTACTGACGTTTACGTATATATGGCAAAATGTGACACTGCCAAATTTATAAATGAGTGAGTAGAATAATAATGGCGCCTGATTGGTGGACAAGCTCAGGTGCTGGACGTCAGGAGATGGAGGCTGTGGTTATGAGGGCTACCACACCACCATACTATATCATGACTCTGATCTCACCTATGTAGACGACCCCCACCTCTGCCACGACCACACCACCTCCCTCACCCCACACCCCACAATAGCCACACCATTATCCATATTTATATTTAACGCCTCTGACGGTCTAGAGATATATATGAAGTTTGTCGGTCCACCAAGATGAAAATAAAACTTGTAAATTACTGTATATAACTGCAGTGTTTATTAAGAGTCATATTTCAGATGGTGTCACTGTGTGGGTGCTTGTTCGAGACGAGCTAGGGTGGGCGTGTGTGTGTGTGGGCGTGTGTGTGGGCGTGTGTGTGTGTGGGCGTGTGTGTGTTTAGTAGAAAATATTCACGTAATTTCTTCCCTTCACGCGCCGCCCACCCCACCCACCCACACCCTCCACACCACCCAACACCACCCACACCCTTCATCCCCTCCAAACACGGCCAACCCCACCCAATCCACCCGCCCACACCCTCCATCCCCGCCCACTCCAGTCTTCAGTAAACTTAGGTCTGTTTTACATGACTTGCTCTGAGAGGTATTAGAGAGTCACTCTTATGAGAAGTTATGTGGTCATGTTTTACTTATTTTACGGGTTCCAGCGCCAAGGATGTTAGATTTTACGACCTGGTGTCTGTAGAACCTGTATACTGATGACCTGGTGCCTGTAGAACCTGTATACTGATGACCTGGTGTCTGTAGAACCTGTATACTGATGACCTGGTGTCTGTAGAACCTGTATACTGATGACCTGGTGTCTGTAGAACCTGTATACTGATGACCTGGTGCCTGTAGAACCTGTATACTGATGACCTGGTGTCTGTAGAACCTGTATACTGATGACCTGGTGTCTGTAGAACCTGTATACTGATGACCTGGTGTCTGTAGAACCTGTATACTGATGACCTGGTGCCTGTAGAACCTGTATACTGATGACCTGGTGTCTGTAGAACCTGTATACTGATGACCTGGTGTCTGTAGAACCTGTATACTGATGACCTGGTGTCTGTAGAACCTGTATACTGATGACCTGGTGCCTGTAGAACCTGTATACTGATGACCTGGTGTCTGTAGAACCTGTATACTGATGACCTGGTGTCTGTAGAACCTGTATACTGATGACCTGGTGTCTGTAGAACCTGTATACTGATGACCTGGTGCCTGTAGAACCTGTATACTGATGACCTGGTGTCTGTAGAACCTATTTACTGATGACCTATGATGACCTGATGGCTCTAGAACCTGTAAACACACACACACACACACACAAACAAATGATTATAACTCTCTCTCGTCGTTGGCAGGGCTAAGACATATAGGTGAGAAATTGAAGGGAAAATTGTCACGCGGGAAACAAGAACAATTTCTCCCTTGGGGTGACTTCTGCTCTATTCTCTTTGTCTCTCTGTCTCTCTGTGGTGTTCTCTTTGTCTCTACGTGTTTCTGTGTTTCTCTTATATTCTTTTTGTCTCTCTACATCTCTCTGTCTCTGAGGTGTTCTCTCTGTCTCCCTGTGTCTCTTTATACCTCTCTGGTGCTCGCTTAGGTTAGGTTAGGTTGATGTATTCGTTCTTACCTGGAAGATCTTGGTCCACTAATGAAGGCTTTAGGAAGGTATCTCATCACTCACCTGTGCTGACTCAGAACAGGTAAAGAGTCTGTGTTGATTCATCTCAGCTCATACTCTCTCTCTCTCTACCATGTCTCTCACATACGTAGAGAAGAGCTATCTTCCTCACCACTTCTCCCAAGAAAGTCTCTCAATTAACAGGTAAATTCTTTAATAACAACTATTATTTCTTCATTTAATTTAATATATTTTTCTCTTCGTATCAAAACATTGAATTAAGGTTTGAAATTAATGCAAATATGACCAGAGAATAAGAGTAGGTGTGTGTGTGTGTGTGTGTGTGTGTGTGTGTGTGTGTGTGTGTGTGTGTGTGTGTGTGTGTGTGTGTGTGTGTGTGTATGTGTTTCAGAGTAGTTACAGAACGAAAGGTAAGGAGTGAACCCCCAAGAAATCTTACGAATTATTGATGATTTTTACAATGGGTGGAACTGGGCGTTGTTATTGTTATATTCATTACGACATAGTATGGGTTGGATGGTGTTGAAGAGCCTCCCAAGGATGTGAAGGAGATCCTACACTCAACTTCCTACACGTCCACAATGATGCTGTGAAGAGACGCCAAAGTTTATCAAATTAATGTGAAAACTTGTTGACAAGCTTGTATGTTACGTGTGTACCCAAGGGCAAGAGGAGGCGACACTGACAAGTTTGTACGTATTGTTGTCATACTCTGTAGAAACGTGTGTGTGTGTGTGTGTGTGTGTTCTGAGTACACACACACAGACACACACACACACACAGTCAACAAAAGCCTTCCTAAGCTATGCCTAATCTATTATGACCACCGATAAAAATAACAGCCCAATTTTGTGTAATAAATCCATTCACCTTATGGAATGTTTATGACGTGACCGTAATTACTAGCCTCTACCTGCCCCCCCCCCCCTTCCCCCTCTTCTACCTGTGGCCGCAGCTTCCAATCCACATGTTGCTGCACAGGTGAACGAATCTGGGTTAATTTATACTCCACAGGTAATATATGCGACCGTGTTCATCTATTTATATTTAACTTAATATGAAAAATAATAAAATAAAGAAAATTCATTAAAATGTAAAAAAAAATAACAAAAACATTAAAAATCAAGAAGAAAAATAAAAGTCAATAAAAAAAGCCAAATCCTTCGCTATTATTTTATCATTTATGAATCGATTTGGTTTTTTTTACGTTTGAGTCTCAGTGATATTGTGACGCCATATTGAGAGCCACCGTGTAAACAGAGTCTCCACCAGGTCACCACAAAGGTCAAGGTAATTAGTGTACGGTTCTTTTTAATTAACAAAGAATTACCAGAGAGATTTATAAGGGTGTATTTAGCGTTCATATATAATTATCTTTTTCATATAGGCCCTTGTATAGGTATATCCATATTCTAAGTATATTTGTTCCATTTATCCCAATATAATAATGAGTATATCCAAAATAATTAATTAGAACGACATATGATAGAAGTAGGTATATTCTCTGTTATATTTAATGGGTATATCATGAAGGGTATATTTTCAAGTATAATTACAGATGTATTCTTAGGTAAGTTTATTCTGGTATATCTTGAATATATTCCTCAGTATATTATCGTATATACTTTAATATATTCTTGGTTCATAAGTAGTCTAGTTTTGGGTATATTTATCAGCATATTCTTGATTATACCTCTCTCTCTCTCTCTCTCTCTCTCTCTCTCTCTCTCTCTCTCTCTCTCTCTCTCCCGTGCTTTCTGTGTGTCATATAACGCCATCTAGGGATCAGCTCACAAACTACATCTCCAGGTTAGGGACGTTAGTTATGAATCCCTTAAGTTTCCTCTCTGTGTCTGT
>NW_024716951.1:3199701-3324701 GCF_018991925.1 Homarus americanus | reverse complement strand
TTATTTTCCCCGTAAAAAAATAATAGTTTGTAGAGATTAGGCGGGAAAATATTGACCTTCTTTTATTTTTTCCTACTGTTGGTATTACTCCGCCTTAGGTAACAGGAGTGGGCTGTGGAGAGGGAGGAAAAGAGGGGAGTAATCCTCTCCTTCCCACCTTATTGCTCTTTCTTCCCTCCCTATTCCCTCTTCTATCCACCCTACTCCCTATATTTCCCTCGTTATCGCCTTTCCTTCCTGCCTCCCCTCCCTCCCCCCCTCCTTCTTCCCTCTTCCCCCCTCCCTCCCCTCTCCCTCCCTCCCCCCCCTCCCCTCCTATTCTCTTCCTCTACGTCCGTACAAAAGCTTCCCATGTGTGTGTGTGTGTGTGTGTGTGTGTGTGTGTGTGTGTGTGTGTGTGTGTGTGTGTGTGGTGTGTGTGTGTGTGTGGTTCAGCTCCGGGTTATGATCAAGCACAGCCCACCAATACCCTCATGCGATTCGAATTTGTTTTGGATGTCTCTATTTTTTCTTCCGAGGAGGGTGCCCGGGGGAGTAGAGGTGGAGGGGGGGGTGCCCGGGGGAGTAGAAGGAGGGGGTGCCCGGGGGAGTAGGGGAAGGAGGGAGGTCCTTGGGGAGTGGAAAGGGGAGAGGGAAGAGAGTGGGCTTGTATACATCATATCATCGAACCTTCTCATTACAAAGTCCTAAAAATCCCTGACGTTATTTATTCATTTAAAATCCTCGACTCAACACAATAAATCCGTATTCCTGGTACAAGAACACCTCACTGAGTTCCTACCGTTAGTGATCGAAATTGAGAGAGCTGCAGCAGTCTAAAGGATTATCTCCCTTCTCTCCCTTCTCTCCCTTTCCCTCTCCCTGTCTCTTTTCTCATCCGTCTTCTCTCTTCCCTCTTCCTCTCCCCTCTACATTCCTTTCCCTCGTCCTCTTTCCATTTCCATCTCTCCCTACCCTTCTCCACCTCCCCTTCCCTTCCTTTTCATCTCCCCCTTTCACTTTTCCTCCCTCTCTCTCTTTCTCCCTTTCCTTCTCCCTCTCTCCTCCTCCTCTCTTCTCCACCACACCCCCTGGTTGATCTTACATAAGAGATATGGTATTTTTAGAAACGGATTCATTCAGCATCGAGGTCTGTTTCGTGATCTGGAATTCACTGCTGTGGGATCAAGAATAATCGTCAGTGTCGCGTCTATAACACAAGACCGTACAATAGGAGATGGATTTATTGGTGTTATTATTAGTGTTATTAGTGGTGTTATTGTTGTTATTTTTATTACTGTTGTCATCATTTCCTTCCTCCAGTGTTTTGGGAGAATGTATTTGGTTTCAGCAATGTTCCCCTCGTACACCGATTTCGTGGAATAATGGTAAAATCCGTGAAAGTAAAACGGAATTCGTTAAAATAATATACTTAAATTCGTAGAACAATGGTAAATTTCGTAAACAATTGCTATAATTCGTGAAAGAGTAAAATTCGTCGGGAAATGGTGGTAATCGTAGGAAAATGGGAAAATTCGTCGGGAAATAGTTTAGGAATTGTGCCGCTTACTAATGGAGTCGCCAATTGAGTTAGAATCGATTGTCATAGTTTTTTTCTTAATTGTTTGCGGCCTAATGTACCGAGAGAATTTTGTTGTGTTGTGTTGTTGTGTTGTGTTTATTGAGTCCTTTCACCCACACACCCCTCTCACTCTCCCTCTCAAACACACCCATCCCACACACCCCTCTCACACACCCCTCTCAAATACCTCTCTCAAACACCTCTCTCACACACCCCTCACACACACCCCTCTCACACACCCCTCTCAAACACCCCACACACCCCTCACACACACCCCTCTCACTCCCCCACAGTCGACGAAGCCAGTCACTACCACACTTTGTCTTAACAAGTGTCGAAAACGTGACGCCTGGCATCATTCTGTCGCGACACTTGACTCCTGACCCAGATATTGAATGGCAGAGATGGATGGTTGACCTGGATGGTTGGCCTGGATGGTTGAGATGGATGGTTGAGTTGGATGGTTGGCCTGGATGGTTGGCCTGGATGGTTGGCCTGGATGGTTGAGATGGATGGTTGAGTTGGATGGTTGAGATGGATGGTTGAGTTGGATGGTTGAGATGGATGATTGAGTTGGATGGTTGAGTTGGACGGTTGAGTTGGATGGTTGGATAGTTGAGATGAATGGTGGAATTGGATGGTTGAGCTGGGTGGTTGAAGAGGTGGATAGTTGAATTGGATGGCCTTACATAATAAGTAGTAAATAATAGTAAATAGAGTCGACCATCACATGTAATAGTGGTCACTTATACATACATACATACATACATACATACATACATACATTCATACATACATACATACATACACCTAACGCTCATAATATGAATTTTCCCCTTCACACACACACACACGAACAGGTAAAATATCTTCTCAGTAACCATTATATATATTACGCTACCTGAGACAAACAAAGTTCTTTATTTTACGGTAGATTAAAAAAAAAACCACAAGACTGACTTTTCTGAGGTTAGGAGTCATTAAAATATAGTATAATTATCTTCATTATTTCTAAACTTCCCAGAATATTAGAGATTTTAATGAGCTCGTGAATCAATACGATCGCGGGGGGGGGGAGGAGGTGTGTGTGTGTGTGTGTGTGTGTGTGTGTGTGTGTGTGTTCTGGTGAGAAGAATGATTTATGGCTCATTAAATATGGACCACAAGAAGACGATAAGAGCTGTGAGGTGAGAGAGAGAGAGAGAAAGTGGGAAAGAGAGGGAAAGAAAAACACCAACATATTCTGTCAGTCATCTCTCCCATCCATGAACCCGGAGCCTCGTGAACCTCTGAATCCGAGACATCGACCCATTCCACCATCTATGAACCCAACAATGTGTGATGTCTCGGATTCACAAGTTCACGAGTCCAGTTCAGACGATTGACAGGAGGGTGTACGAGTCTATGTACTATCGTAGGGAGGTGTACGGATCCATGAAATATCAGACGAGCACACCTGTAACACCTGCTAATACCTGCTAACACACCTGACTTAATATATACATGACAGAACACCTGCCAGATCGACACAACAGAGGAACAATAGACCCACAGTAAATGGAACCATACAGGTGGAAAGCCAATCCTGTATTAGCATTTCAGATCAGTTCTCCCGAGTCAACGAGAGAATAGGTTAAAAAACGAAAGAGAGAGAGAAAAAAAATCATTAAACGCTATTTATCTTCGCTAGTCTTTCATTAAGCTCCACGTTCAGTTAATGGTTGAGTGGGGAACTAACGTGACAGCGCCCATCTACCTGTTAACGAGTGTTTGTTGAGTAATTAGCGGAGTTAATGAGCCGCCGTGTTGGTAATGTTGACGTAATGTTATGGTACAGTATCTCACACTTGATGGACTCTCTCTCTCTCTCTCTCTCTCTCTCTCTCTCTCTCTCTCTCTCTTAGTGGTAAAACTTGTGGATAATTGGTCCCTGGGGGCTAATTCACTCCCCCTTTTTTCGTCCCCACGGGTTAACGAGCTCTTAGTGTTATTAAATCAATATTACCTCATCTTAAAGTTCTATTTTCTCTTCATTATTTTCAAAGGTCAAATTTTTCAAGGGGCGGGCGGGCGGGTCATGGCCAGAAGTGAGTAATTTGTATATTATTTCTTTTATTGTTTTATCGTCATATATTTTAGGAGGTTGTGATGTTTAAGGATGTTAAGATGAGGAGGTTGTGATCCCTTACGTCAATAACCTACTGAGTATATATAAATTGTTTGTATTGGATAATCTGGTGTTATCGCGCAATATAATGTAAGGAACAATGGACTCAATGTGTTTTATACGTCGCTAAATTCAGGGGTAAACACGTTCGTCTATTGGAATGTTCCCTCCAGAGTCCCCCTATAGTAACGGAATCATTTACTGGACTGTATTACTCAAGGTATATACAAGAAAGAACTATTACTCCCACATATCAGTGTAGAGTGTAATGTTCAATCTGTCAAATGTGTAGAAAAATAGTTCCCAAGACAAGTAGCCATCACTGTGTCATGTGAGTGAAAGACAAGAGGAAATACAACCATATGAAACTCCATCGTTCTCCCAAAGATAAAAAAGGTAAGTTAATATTAATATGCAAGTTTTTTGTGGAAATTAAGTTATATAACCCCATTTAGTGCTGGGTTAATATTCGTTTTAGCACATGACCTGTAAATGAAGGTTTGAATCCCACAAAACACAGGGAAATACACCAGAAAACCCTGTTTCACGCCATAGTGCTTTTGAAGAAAGTATTTACAGTATAATGGAGAAAATATATACAGATATGTATATTTGATATTGTTTTATGTCATTTATTGTTTCCTATTTTGGTTTGATGTCACACGATCAACGCATAATTGAAAATTATAAAATAAATTAGTTACTCATACTATTTACATCATTTTCTGTGATGATGCACAGATTACGTGCTGTTAGAAAACTACCACGAACAATGTGAAAACTTCGTGCGTAATTATTTGTTAATGCAGTTAACAAACTAAATGATAATATTGTCAGTCCTGAGGCATCATTTTAACTTTATGTTTTCTATAAACATTTCATAGTTATCACTTACGACACCGGTTTACTTTGGGTTGTGTGGTTGTTTATCGGGGACTTGACTTTGCTCTCTTATAGTTTTTAATGATACTATATTTAAAAAATCGAATAGAATGGTTGTTGCATAAATTTTTTTAAGTTAAAAATAGTCTTGCTTGATTGATATCACATTTTAATATAATGCTTTAATATCTTCCTCTTGTCCGTGGAAGGTTTTGTACATTACACTCTTGTAGCCAATCAGCTGTGAGGTTCATACTCCGTGGCGGTTCATTCCACCAATCAGCAACAAGTTTCTGTCCTCACTCGTTGGACGTCAACACCGTGTACTGGTGATCTATATCTGTGTCCAATATTTCGTGGCTAAAAACCAACCAAGATGTATAACGAGTTTGTGGATGAGGTAAGATGAGTAACTATATGTGTCACTGGTTGGTTTAGTAACTACCAGGTGATTGATGGGGCTCGTAATACTAACAAACTGTTCATCTCCCTCTAGCATGTTGCCCCTCTGGTTAAAATAAACATCACCGGTGTAGGGGGGGGGAGGTATGCCTATTTTAATGCATTGTTATTATATGGAATGATTGCAACTATATAAGCACCATGATTAAGTTCCTGTAATAGTAAAATAGGTGAAGTTGTTAGAGTTTGGCCTTTGGTTAGGTTAGGTAGAGGACATACTAAGATATTGTTGTGGTAAAATTATCGTTTTGGTCATCCACCTATTTGGAAGTAGGTCATAATTATTCAAAAGACATGAAAGACCATCGGAAAACATAATTTCAACCTAACCTAACCTAACCTAACCTAACCTAACCTAACCTCTCTCGGATGGTGGAATCTTAAAATCCTAAAATTCGTTGGATGACTGAAACGAAAATAATACCAATGTGGTTTCTAATTATTAGTTCAGACAAAAACAAGAAAATTTTCATTTATGACCCTTTTGGCGCATTTTACCCAGACTGCGTGAGTATAAAATCAGAAAACTAGGGTTAGGTTAGGTTTTTCTGGTTTCTCTGGTTAGGTTAAGTTAGACATGTGCTGTAGGTGTGTACTATTTATCATTAGTTAGGCAGGTTCTTTTGTTCGTGATATTTTGTGTTTTTGGCGGGTACAATATTGGGGTGTTCTTGTCATTGGGAAATCAAACCCTATTTTTCCCAATGATGTTCTTCTATTTGCTATAAAATAATTTACTTAACAAATAGTTTTTCAGGAACCTAACCTATTCATAGAGCAAAGGATACCTGTATTTGAAATGAGCGCCAAGTACGGTAATTCCCAGACCGAGAGGGAAATTTCCCACCGGGTGGATACAGCGCTCGCCTCCTATTCCATCAGTCTGTGATTCACCCAGCTGTAAATGGGTACAGTACCTAAGTATACAACTTGGGGAAATTACTGCAGTACCGGCCACACTGTCTCCTTGTGTACCAAAGGCTTAGTATACAGTGTGCTGTATCTTCACCGTCCAGCACTCTCATGTTGGTACAGCCTTCCCTCTCGCCCTTATCTCACACTGATAGCACTCCTTCCATAAGCAAAAATACTGGAACAGTGGACTGGCTTTATCAACCACCTAAGTTCCTCCCACTAGCCTCATGGACTGGCATTGTATCTCTAAGGGTGCAATTTGAGTCTGGATCGCTCTACCCAATGTTTACTAAAATGGAAAATCCTTTGCTGTTACCAACGCAACTTGTGTCAAAAAATTGTGAGGGGTTGAGACTATTTGCTGGAGTACCAGAGGGTTAAGGGTCAGTCTTGCCCATGGGACCCACTCTCACTTTTAATATGTTGAACATTTTAAATAAAATTATTTGATCGTTACTTCTATATTAATGAAGGAGTGCTACTCATCATGATAAGTTATTACACACAGGTAAAGTCCAGATATGTTGGTAAATACCATACAGTAGCAACAGGTTGTCTTAAAGTGGGTCACTGTACCTGAAGTTAACTTGTCTTCGGTTCAATTATGATGATAAAATTCAACATAACTTTGGATATACATTACAGGTATTGATAAAACTTGGATGAAATCATGTTGTAATTGTAAAACTCAGGTTGAATAAAGTAAAAATTTAAAATGATGTTATCTGTAGTGTTGCTATATGTTCAGCTAAATAATGATGAACAATGCACCAATAGTTTTAGTATATTGTTCTTTATACTGTATGTTGATTTATTATTTGCAGTATGACAGTTATGCAATAGAAGACTCGGAGAATTACCACTACACAGTGAGGGGAGAAGGAGAGTTTGGAGATCGTAGCCACTATCCAACCTATTCCATCCCTGAGGAAGTGAAAAAATATGTCACTTATTTTAGAGATGCCATGCGTGATGAGAACATCTATGATATTCCTTCTCTTTACATGGAGTAAGTTATTTTAGTTCCATCTTTACCTTTTGTAACATAAATTAATCTAACAATTTTTTTTTTTGCTTATTGGCCATTCATCAGCTGACCTATGGGATAACCTGCTTCAAAAAACACCTTAACAGAACCTGTCTTGTGTAGAGAGCTATATACACTCTAAACCAGGGACACTGTCCATTTAGAATCAGTGTAGGGAATGTAAATTGCCACTGACCCAGCAAGTCACCAGGTACACTGGGGCAGACCCTCTTATAGTTTACTTCACTTAAATCATTCATTGGTAAACTTTAGAATTAGATCACGAGACTCAACTCTTCCTACCCAACTCCACACTGTCAGATGCTGTAAACTACTTTATTTTTAAATGGTACCTTAAACATTTTTAAATACACAGTCCTTGATATAAATTATACACAGTGAGGTGGGGCGGATGATGACAGCTTGTTTGGATGTGTTTAGTGAGAGCATGTGTGTTTTACTCCTTAACCTGTCAGGCATCTATCACTGCTATACCCATGCTGTGTGATTATTTGTAGTATAATAAAGAGTGTGTTGTAATGTTCAAACATCACACACGAGAATGACCAGCAGTTCCCCTCCATGATTAACGTCATATATTAGTGTTATTCAGTATATTGTTGTTTACAGGAACAAGTACAAGGACACACTGGGTTTTTTTAGTATTTAATTTTGAAGGGATAAGACTCTTACAACACCTCCTCAAACCTAATTTTGTTTCAGCTTCAACCGTTTAACTGAGGAGTACTACAAGACTCAGTCCTGGCCTGAAGTGGAGGATTTGTATGGCAACAAGTTAGTAGAACAAGATGGCCGGGATGACATATTCCTGATACTCTACAGAGAGTTGTACTATCGTCATATATATGCCAGAGTACAGGGAGGACCCACAATACCTCAGCGTTTTGAGTCCTACTACAACTACTGTAATCTCTTCAACTACATCCTCAGTAAGGGGTTCTTGTGCTCTTGTCTAGTGTTGGTGTGTTACCAGTTCACATATTCTAGACCTTTTTAATTTTGGGGGGCTGAAATATTTGTTTTGTACAATGACTGACAACATTTCAGAATTACATGAGCAGCCATCTTGGAATACTAGCATCACAAATTTCTAGCTGCCAATTTGAAGATAATATTTTGGAACCTTTGAACATTTCCACCACAGGCACAAATATTTTACAGTTTTCATATTTACTGTCGTTGAGGTGTTTAAGAATGCAACTTTGGATTATACTGTTTAATGATATAATTGTTCCAGAAATTTGTACGTAATTGTTTTATTTACTTGGCAGGTGCTGAGACTCCTGTGCCCATGGAATTGCCCAACCAGTGGCTGTGGGAGATCATTGATGAGTTCATTTACCAGTTCCAGTCATTCTCTCAGTTTAGATCCAAACTTGGCAAGAAGAGTGAGCCAGAGATTGAGATGCTGAAGGAATCCCCCAAGATTTGGAATGTTCACTCAGTACTCAATGTCCTGCACTGCCTTGTTGATAAATCAAACATCAACAGGCAACTTGAGGTGAGCATTTAATTCATGTAAAGTTATTTGTTCAAGTTAGATTACAGTTCATAACATAAATATAAGGTAGGTGGCAGGAAGGAAAGGGGAAGACCAAAGAGACGAGAGGGTAAGGGGACATACTTAGAGTGAAGTTGATTTACAGTGAGGACATTCGGTATACATTACAGTACAGGAAATGAGTAGTGGGAGAGCTTCATTTCGAGTGTTTCATAAGGATGCCACAGTAGTTTGAGTGATGGTCTATAAGGTGTAAGTCTGTCTCTCTTCGTTATTCCAGCGACCCTGTAGTATAATAGTCAGTCATTTGCTTTTGTTTGTTATGTTGACAGGTCTACACAAGTGGCGGAGATCCTGACAGTGTGGCGGGAGAGTTTGGTCGCCATCCACTGTACAAGATGTTGGGCTACTTCTCTTTAATTGGACTTCTGCGGCTTCACTCACTCCTTGGTGACTACTATCAAGCTATCAAGGTAATGGTGTACTCCAGCTTTCTGTTCAAATTAATGTTTTTGTGTGTTAGTTTTCTAAAACAAAAGTGTATTTTGGAAAATGTATAAGTAGTAGTCATATTGTGAATAAATAAACCCCTGGATTTCAACAAAAATAATTCGTTTGTGTTTTTTAAACTGTCTGAATTACTCACCTGGGTTGTTGAAGAAAACCCTCACTAACTCGATAAAATATCTGAATTCGCACACCATAATTTAACGAGTTGGAGGGATTCAAGTCTATTTTTGGCCCAATTGATCTGTCTAATTGGTGAATTATATTGTCCTATGACAATGGATCAATTGCTTTGTGAAGTTGAACATGTTGGATCTAAGGTGGTCATTCACAGTAGCCTGCAGCTACAAAATGTTATTTCCTATTGTAATCCTTAATTTTTAATTAAGAAAATGACTTGAGGCATTTTAAAGACTTAACATCAACTGAGGAGAAGGCAAGATATTATCTGGTGTTTCTAAAAGGATTCTGAGGTATTTCTTCTTTCAGGTTCTGGAAAACATTGAATTAAATAAGAAGTCCATGTACTCACGTGTGCCAGCCTGCCAGATCACAACCTATTATTACGTTGGGTTTGCGTACATGATGATGCGACGTTACGCTGATGCTATCCGCACGTTCTCCAACATTCTGGTGTATATCCAACGTACAAAAGCCATGTTCCAGACCAGGAACTACCAGAATGACCAAATCAATAAACAGGTAGGAGCTTTCTGTAGCTGTTTTATATATTATGAGAACTGCCTTTTTATGTCCACACCAGATGACTGGAAGAAGAGTCTGACTACTTTTATCTCTTTGACAGACTGAACAGATGTACACACTTCTGTCCATCTGCATGGTGCTTCACCCACAGAGGATTGATGAGGCAGTTCAGTCTTCCCTGAGGGAGAAAGCTCTTGCTGAGAAAATGGCTCGCATGTCGGTAGGTATTGTTACACATTGAGTTATATACTTTACTGTAAGTTATTGGATGAGGTGATGGCTCAGATATGTTAAGTCAGTAAAATACTGTACTATACTGTAGGTAAAAAACATCATCCAACAGCCTGTCTACAACTATCTAGTCATCGTGTAATGCCCGTCGGGCAACCACGTTCACATACAACACAGTTTTATTAAAAGGCTTCAGTAGATGGACCATATAATTAAATACACATCATTGCTAGTCTTACAAAGACCATAAATTTAGATAAACTGAATCAAAGAAACTGAAAGATTAATCTTTTGATCACAGGCCATCGATGAACATGCAGTAGTTTCCATAAGCACACACAATTCCAATGACATATCCCATTTGCTATAGGTACGATGATCAGAGGTGGATTACATTATTCCCTTGAACACTGCCCTTGCTGTAAAACAAACATTTCTCACCAGGCTTCACCTTAATCCTCTAATAGTATCCATTAGCAGTGTGATTGCATTAAAAGAGCTAGTAAGTTTTTGAGACAGGAACTGAAGCTCTCAACCAATCTCAGTACCTCATAACCCTCACCCACAAGTATCATAGAGATCTTACTTTACTGTGTTTCTTCAATGGGCCAATCACTAACCAAAAGCCTTTATTACACTTCATCTCACAATCTATCAGTGTACCCAAACTCATCCTCTGCAAATGTTAAAACCTTTTATGATTTATGTCGTTGTTTCATGAAAGGTACAGATATCACTGTTTTGTATTTGAGTCTAACAGTCTATAGCATTCAATAAGAAGTTCCATTGGAGGGGAAGTATTTGCATTCCTTATTTTATATTTTTATTGTATGTAGTTTTGGTTCATCTGAAGTTTAATGTCATATTTGCAGCGAGGTGATGCTCAAGAGTTCACACAGTGTTTCACATTTGCCTGCCCTAAGTTCTTGAGTCCTGTGCCTCCACCTTTTGACACAACAGCAGCCAATCTCCACAAGGAACCTTTCCAGCAACAGCTTAAGGTAAGTCTCAAATTCGATTTAACAGAGTTTATAACTACCATATTTTGACGAATATAAGCTGCACTTTTTTCCTTATGAATTTGGCAAAGGTAGTGGCACGGCTTATGACCAGATGTGAATTTTAGTAATGCCTCAAAAATAAAGTATTGTGTGAGTAGATGAGTATGATGTAGTGCAGTGGCCCCCAACCTGTGGTGCCTGCAGAACCATATGAACCCCACAAGGATTTATTAGAAAATTGTGAATTATTTGAGATTCTTTGTAAGTGAAATTCATGAAAATATGTAATAACTTGATACAACTGTCGTGTACAGGTTAGGTGTATTTACCCCAGACCGGGCCCAGAGAGAGAGAATCGGCCTTCTCACGGGGGTAAATACACACGTCCTGTCCAAGAGTAAATGTAAAAAGTATTTAACTGGTAACAGTTAGATGTGTAAAACTGCAAATAACTGGACAGTACTGTAGATATGATTTTTTTTTCTTGAATGTAGATCCTAAGTCATGGCACCCTCCACTATGTTTACAATGATAAGTGTGGCCCAGAGCCTATAAAAATTTGGGGACCATTGATGTAGTGGATATATATATATATATGTGTGTGTGTGTGGTACTTGCAGGTGTTCATGGACGAAGTTCAGCAGCAACAGCAGATCAGTGTGATGAGATCCTACTTGAAATTGTATACTACTATGCCTATGGAGAAGATGGCTGCCTTCCAAGAGATGAGTGAGGACGATTTTCGTAATGCACTTCTGTGTTTTAAGCACAAGATGCGCAACATGGTGTGGACTAAGGGCACCTCTGGCCTGCAGGGAGACTTCCAGAGTGACTCTGAGGTGAGAAAGAGGGATGAAAATTTTATAAGATTTTGCTTATTATTACCCTTAAGCCTTCTTTTGCTTTCAATGTCTTTTTCCCATTTTTAGAGACAAGTTACTGGGATCCTCCTTTATGTACACAACATTGTCGTGTACTCTGTGAAATGTTTCATTCATTTGGTTTACTTATATGTATCCTGTCACACCACTCAAACCCCCACAAAACATCATCTGCCATTGTTCCATAAATTATTGATATAATAACATTGTTTGTTGTTTTATAAAACAAGTGACCGTCAAAATGAGTTTATAGTAATTATGCGGTAAACTCTAGTTAACTTGGCATTCGATATCTTGCAGTTTCACATAAAGGTCTCGGAATTTATTATAACATAACTCGGGGAATGCCGAGTTGTATGAAATTATCTGGAAAAATCTCGGCATATTTGGCCACACTGCACTCCATGCTTGGTCAGTCTGGTGTTTGTTATTGTTGTAGTCGGGTGCATACTGGCTCACTCCACCAACGTGGGAAGGGAGGGTACTGTAGCACCCCAATATTTAGGTTATAAAGTACTATACATTGCAAGGCTAGAGCCCTATACATGCCGAGTTATCAAGATTTTTCTGTAAATACAATAGGGATACAAAGAAATGAGTCACTGGCATATCCACAGTTTCCCACATACAAGGTAATGGGGGCTACCGACATGACACACGACCGAATATTTTAGTTCAGAATATTTCGTCCATTTTGCTGAATATACATGATACACCAGATACGACACCTGCTCCCTTATCCTAAAAAGATTACCATATTTTATATTTCATTCATCAACAGGTTGACTTCTTCATTGATGGAAATATGATCCACATCGCAGACACCAAGGTTGCCCAGCGCTATGGAGATTTCTTCATCCGTCAAATCCATAAACTGGAGGAAGTCAATCGTTCTCTTTCAAAAGTTAAGGTTTAAGAAGAAATTAAGATACTGTATCTGTCTGCATCTAAGAAGACCTTTATGGGATATTTATCTTTTGTTGCAATTTTGAATATGCTAACAGTTGAAGAATTACATATTTAATGCACAAATAATGAATGTGTTGTGCTAAAGGTGTAACCAAAATTTGTTTCGAAATTATAAAATATCTATTTTATTCCATTTTTATCACATGTAAAAGGTCTTTTTGTAATGGGATGAAGAATGTTCATGTTTTTCGGTAAAAAGAAATTGAAAGATATATCAAAGCTCTTGTGTTATTTCACTTTGTATATTTTAAATACACTATTTTTAATTTAAATTGAGCCATGGAATGTAATACATAGTGGTTTCTGATATTAAAGCCTCTAGACAAGAAACAGTGTGGGACCCAGGAAAGTTAACTAAAGTAAAAAGTTAGTGGAAGGGCAAATTGCATTTTTAATAATAATGACAAAAAATACCATATTTTTTAATGATCAAAAATGACAATGATATATTAATAATATTTCTATGCTTTAAATTATTTCATTATCATTCCATTGAGAAAATAATACTGTAAAAAGTTTTTAAAACAAAACACATTCATCGTGTTTGTTGTTAAAGAACAGGGTGCAGGGAAGCTGTTTTTCTGATATTCTATAATTTGGATTGTGGTGGACAGCACTGGATGGGCAGCTACCTCCAGATCAGTTTGGGAGTCATTACAACACTTGCTTAGTACTGTGAATATCATCCTATCATATCCAAAATGCATTGTATGCATTTCCCTTCTTCATAAATATATTTGTGCTCAAGGCAAGACTTATTTTGGATGGATTTTGGATTCATAGAAAAATGTTCAATGTAATCTTTGAAAATTTTCCTGCCAAAGAAAACAAAGAAGCTGCATCAAAGGAGATCACAATATAGTGGGCTCTACCTCCTACAGTACTGGAGGCCAAAAATGGAAACCATCCCACTGTCTGATGCAACTTTCAATATACTGTACCTGTGCAGTACAGTACTTCATATTCTGCAGTTCTATTTAACAATAATATAGATCTGCAATGCATGTACAGTACAGTAACTTATATTTCATTACAATGTACAGTTGTATTATGTTATCAAGGAGTTTCTTGTGCAGTATATGACAGAAAAATCTCTATAATTCAGAACAATAGGGCCTAAACTTTCCATAAAATCGATGTTTATCAAGTACAACAATAAACAAAGAATCAATTAAGTACGATGAACACGTATATTGTATGATAATACACCTCCTTCAGTAGTGTTATTACTGTATAAATACAGAACACATACAATACTACTAAATAAATGTAAATGATTCAGGAGAGAACACACAATGCATTACTATACTGGATGTAACAATGAGCTGGAAAATGTTATATTACAGCTCGGCTTATCTGTGTCGGGGGAGTTCATGGTCAAACTGATGATAGACTGAGAAAGACAAGCTGAACCACTGTATGTGATATGGGTGCACTGACCCAGATTTACGGGTCTGTTATTCACACATCACATTTTCTGACAGAGGGAGAAATCTTCCAACAAACTCCTTTGTGAGTCTTGGTGAGGGAGGCAGTCGTTCTCCCACTAGCTACGCCACTGAAGAGATGCGTCTCATTACCATTAGTATAGTAAAAGGCAAATAAAAGTCAAATACTGTATAACTATACTGTATATTACATTCAATATACCACACAGAATATATCTAGGAATTTTACAAAAATCAGGCACATGTGGAAGTCATGAAATAAATACTTGCTTGTTCTGACATTTAACCAAGCAAGCTAAAAGTCGAAAATAAATAAACTTTACCCCAAAAATATTATCTCATTTTGTCAATACTAGAGGTAATAGTTCTTACACCACAATTCTAATAAGCTTTTTGATATATTTTCCTTACTTGTACTGACAAGAATCATAAATTTTCTTGCAAGAAGTGGTGGCCAGTGAAATGAATGTGAACAGAAGACTTCATATATTCTTTGGAAGGTTCATAACACAAAACTGGGCAATGGGATAAATAAATAAATAGACGTTTCCTCATCACATAATAAACAATGTAAGTAAGTGACGTCAGAACTAGGAAGACTTGTATTACAGTATATTAGAGCACCATTGGTTGTATAAATGTATCTAATACCTACAATTGTCATTTACAGTCAAAATTTCATTATAAAAAGAACTGTAAAACAATAGAAAAATTTAGGCTATACATTATCTGTTTCGTCTTTCCAGAAACATTCAATACAAATTTTTTCTTTGCTATAATACAATAGTGGTTTGTAAGAGTTAATCATTTGAGCCCTGCTTGTTACTGCTCTCCTCAACATACAGCTGCATCTTGCACACTTCTGTCCTGAGGGTCTTGAGAGGAACAATGTGTGGGTCATGCACCTCTGTCTGTTCCTTCTCAGCTTCTACCCAAGGAAACTCCTGTCAAGGCAACAAGTGTGATTAAAGTGATCTACTCTTGATAATCAACACTTACTTTGTGAATAAAGCAATATAATACTTATCAACCAATTAAAGGTTAAAATGAGGAACAACAAAGAGAGAGAAAATCTGACAAAGACCTTCAGGTACTGTATATGACAAGAGGTGGTGCATCAAACAGAAAGGTGTCATCTTCATACCTGGTGCTGAGGCTCTGTACTCAAGGATGTTGGAACATGTTCAGGAACTTGGATATGAACAGCAAAAGAACAACCCGGGGGAAGTGGTTGCAAGAGTGAGTCACTAATGCTCAACTTGAGACAAAAAGCTCGCAAGGCCTCTTCCATCCGTAACAACTGTGGGTCTTGCCTGTAGGATCAGTTGACAAACATGAGTACAAACACAATTATTTAGGTGGTAACATCATATGAAAGACCTTTTTCCATATTAGTCTTAAAAGTTTACATGAAAGCAAGTTCTACACAAAGATCTTGCAGGTTCCTAAATTAGTTGATTCTGGAGTCAGTGCTTACATGTTAGGTCCCTACTGTATTCCTGGGTGATAATGATACAGTGTCCGAAAATTAATACTGGTACATTTAGTAAGGTAATGTCTTCCAGATTTTTGTGGCAATCATGTGAACACTTCTATTACATCAGTAACATTGTCCTGACTTGTGGGAGACCTCAACATCAACACATAAGACTATGTTGCCCTTATATTACAAGCATTCACAAAATCTCCACAAAAATCTGTAAGGCCGGTGTGTATATTTTTCTGAGGCACCCTGCATAATACAGACAACGCTTAACACATACTTGATGTCATGAGGTTTAGTTGGCTGCTGTACAATTTCAAAAACAAACTTCTCAACAGGAACTCCCTCAGTTGACAACACGGCAACTATAACTTTTTCTACTTCGCCCTTCTCCAGCACTGGTCGTATTGAGCCGACACACTCACTGATGTATGACCGCAGACCGGGATGGATACACATCTGAGGAAGATAGTTTACATAAGTTAATATAACTTACTGTATTAACTTTAATTAAACTTTAGTGCATTTATACAAAGACGTAATGAAAACCTACAATTAACTTGAACCTGTATAATGACTCCACCCTGACTGATAAAGTACATTTTTAAGAATTTTTTTCTTGACAATTTCCACTGATTTCATCAAATTCTTGTAAATTGGTCAGTTCTTTGTCATGACATTTATTGTCCAGTGTTACTACAGGAGTTAACTGGAGTACTCCTCTCACATCTGTCTCAGGGTGGGGATTAAACCCAGGACACGGTTATGAGAGATACGTATATTACCGCCGTACTAAAAACACCTGTAATTAATCCTAAAAATAGGTTTGTACATTTAATGCAGGACAAACAATCTCTACAGGCTAACACAAAAAGTCCTAAATTAATATATTTCATTAAGTTTCACCTGAACAGGAATGCTGTATTTTTTTCTTCTTTGGAACACAGACTGTGGGTAAATCTCTCTGGTGTACAGGATCAAGTTAATAGCCACCTCCAGCAACTCCACCACAATATCAGACGACACTGTAACAGAATTAAAAGATGCCGGTGAAAACTATGAGCAAAGTGGCGAGTTGTTTCTGGTGACGGATGTGATGCTGATGAGTGATGCTGGGTTGTGAGTGACCAAAATAAACCAGGTAGAGTACAGTACAACAGATACTTGGAGCCATTTTGTGGAAGGAAAATGACTGACTGACTGACTGATTAATGGAAGAATTTGCACTTGCCATCAACTCCAGCCGGCCTAAATTATTGAGAAAATTAACTTTAACCGTACATTTTACAATCACAAAACCAAGGTCGTACTGTACTTTATATATACACTATAATATATAATTAAAATGTTTTACTGATTCTTTATGACAACAAACACTTTTATTACCAGAAAAATCCATGACTGTTTAGCTTGTGGTTAATCTAATTCAACACAGAGGGCCATCCTTCCCGATGACGAGCACCGGCGGCTGGGTCAGGGTGGCTCAGCTTGGCTACATTGTTCAGCCATCCATCTGAAGTAAGAATTCACTCGTACACAGTAAGAACTGAGGTTTGGGAACAATTAGGTCTTTGTACGGTAAATTATAGAACATGTGTACCTCTATAATCTGGGTTTTTTTTTTAAGGGGTCTTTACTAAATTGTTTGGTTAGATTAGGTTTGGTTGGTTAGGTTAGGTTACATTTGGTTATGATAAATTTAGTTTAGTTAGGTTAGCTTTGGTTAGGTTATATTTAGTTATGATAAATTTGGTTTAGTTAGGTTAGATTAGGTTTGGTTGGATAGGTTAGGTTATATTTGGTTATGATAAATTTGGTTTAGTTAGGTTAGATTAGGTTTGGTTGGTTAGGTTAGGTTTGACAAAGGTGTGAAGGGAGGATGGGGGAAATAAATTCAGTGTTAGTGGTACCCATAACTAGTGCATCTTAACAAGTCTTACATGGTTCACTTTCTCTAATAACACCTATCATATTACCTATATCTTGCCATTAATCATATATTTTATTTTACTCAACCAATATATATTTAAAAGGGTTGTTTGACCGACCTTAACTAACACTGACCTCAAATGGTTCAACTAAGACGGGGGTGATGGAGGTCCAATATTACTCCTTTATTTATCTCATTTAACACATTTCTCCCATATAACTACGCCCTTCCATGGTAATAGTAGTTAGTGAACACCAAAAGATAATAAAACCTCTTGTTGTTATTAATAGACAAACAACAAATCCGGATTTTATTAAACTTTTTTTTTTATGGATTTATCTAACTGTTTTTGGTCTATGGTTGATTATCAGTATTGGTGGTGGTTTGTTTTAAGTTTTCTCCAGGTTGTTAAGTGGTTAATACGGTCGTTAACTAGTGAATTAGACTTTATTCTCTTGGTTGTTAACACTCTCCATAGTCTTGGGTCCCGAGGCCTCTAAAGGAGTGTAAATATAAAATCAATATTACTCATCAATGGATATTATTACTTCTTAAACTTAAAATTAACACTAATATATTCCATTAAATACTACATAATTATTAATATGATTTTTATTTAATACATGATTTTGAAAGTATAAAGTTATCTACATAATTATACTACAAATATATTTTTTAATTTTTATGATCCTCTTCTAGTTTAATTAAAATAATATATTAATTGATTAAGAATATATATTAAACAAGAGGGTAAAGATGTGTTTATTAACAGTATAATGACTTAAAGTTTGTTATCATTATGTAAGAGATTAGGTGTATAAAGTTCTTGGTGACCAGAGAGGGAGGAGGACGCAGGCAGCCGGTGACTCTCTATTAACACTCTTATTACAACCATATTAACACACTACTGACGCTTATATTGTCAAGGAACTAATAATATAAGGTAAGGCAGTCATTGTATATGTTTTTAATATATAATAATGACGAATAAAGAATAAAACGGGATGGATGCTCAGGAATGTCTCTCCACTCCTCGCCATTTCAGGAACCATCAAGAGTCATGTAGAATAAAAGTTTACGTAGTTATTAAATCTATTCTTATTTACAGTGTATAGGTTTTATATTTCTTGTGTGTGTAAGGGATTATGTGTAATGTTTTATTGGAGGTTTGTTATAGGGCTGTAGTGGGTGGTGGTGTGACATAATTCATTAGTCTCTTATTAATTCATGGGTTTTTTGAGTATTTTTTTCTATTCGCTAAATGTCATTGTGTGAATTATGTAAATCTGGTGATGTAGGAATAGAAAAATTATTGATTTAGTAGAGTACAATCACAGAACTCTATATTGATTTCTAGAGTGATAAATGGTGTTGGTGGTCGAGGGGTGTAATGCGGTCTGACTAATTACCCAAATGTAGCCGGAATGAAGTCAAATAATGGTCCTAGATGAATAAATCGGACTGCTAATCATTTCTCGACTAGTATTTGGTGTCACAAAGTCACAAAAAATTGGAAAACTTAATTTAATCTGAGTTACTAGATCAAGTGCATGTACCTAACCTAACCTAATCTAATCTAATCTAATCTAACCTAACTTAACCTAACCTAACACAATTCAGATTAAATTAAGTTTACCAATTTTTTTTTACTTTATGACACCAAATACTAGTCGAGAAGTGATTGGCAGTCCGATTTATTCATCTAGGACCATTATTTGACTTCATTGCGACTACATTTGGGTAATTCCTCGCTCCGTCGGTACATGCACGCGATCTATTAACTCAGATTAAAGTAAGTTTTCCAATTTTTTTGTGACTTTCTGACACCAAATACTAGTCGAGAAGTGATTGGCAGTCCGATTTATTCATCTAGAACCATTATTTGACTTCATTCCTGCTACATTTGGCTACATTTGGGTAATTAGTCGGACCTGAAAAAAGGTGTTGGTGGTCGAGTGGTTCTGTGCTTATCTCTCACCATTATGTCGGGGGTTCGAATCCTGCCTGGTCTAGACACACTGGATAGATCAAATGCCCCCCGAACGGCTTGTAAGGTGATAAATGGTGAAAAAAATAAAAGTAAAGATTCAGAAAAAGTCTACCACTACACATTTTGATTCTTCTCAGCACTTGGGTATATGGAAAGTGCTTGGGTCAGGGCAGGCTAGTGGGCTTTTGTCCCGAGTTATGGATAACATTATATGTCATGGAATATTCAAAAGGGTCTCTATTCTGGTTGATTGTTAATAATCTGTACTAAATTCTAGATCATAAACCTGTACTGTATTTTTTAATGGTTTGGTGAGTACAGTATTTTTATTTTATTTTTATTATTTTTCAGGATGCCTCCCAACAAGAAAAGGTTTCAGCCCAATTCCGGTGGCGGCGGTGGTGGCATGAACCGGTCAAGGTACTATTAGCATTTTTATTTTTATTTAATTGTTTAAATATGTAGCTGTACTGTCATAGCTGTCCTTTTAGAGAGCAGCTGCTGAAGGGAGTGAAGCTTTGTAGACTAGCTGAAGTCCGGTGTCCTGACTGTCTCTGTAGTACTGGTTATATTTAGCTGCAGGGAAGTTAGTATAGATTGTAAACCTTTTAAAAGATTTGTGTTGTCAGTATTACAAGATGTTGACTTTGGTGCTATGTATGCAGTGTACAGTATATACAGTAGTAGTAAAAAAAGGAGAGAAACTTATTAGATATTGAGGAAGGCCAAGTGTATTGTTTAGGGATTTTTTATATGATAAATGGAAACTGTGTGGAGAGTCTGATGCCAAAAGGTCTTAATATATTACTGTACTGTATTACTATTTTACCGAGTTTAAATAATTAAAACTTTAAAAAAATGCAAGTACACATTCTGTCAGATTTGCACAAGTGTAATTTTAAAGTTTAAATTTTTTATTTTTTGTTTTTTATATGACATAAAAAGTGTTTTAAGTTGACTTGTATTTTAACAGAGGTGGCGGCGGTCTTGGATACAGAGGTGGCGGTAACAAGGGCCGGGCAGGTTATGGTCGGGGAGACAGATATAACCAGGGTGATGGTTATGGCCACAGCTACGGAGGGGGAAGTTCTGGAGACTATGGTGGCAGGTAATACATCTGTGTGTAAGGTCACTGGGTGCCAGGTAACCCTCACATTCAACTGGCACCAAAATGAAATAATAAAAATCTCCCCCAAATTGGCTTGAATCATAAGTTTGAATACCACGGTGATGAGCTGTAATATTTATTGCTATGGTAAACAATAAAATTTATAGCATATCATAAAATACAATAGTGCATATTATTAGTAAAAAAAAATTGCTCCTTCCACACAACAACCATCCTTCATACTAAGTAGGATAAAAGTCTCAAGTATGAGGTGTCACTCTAGGTACAACAACTGTTTAGGTCTTTATGTTGTGACAGACTAACATGGATGCCATCCCCCCAAATTATCCTGGATTCTAATGCTATTTCATACATAAATGAGTATTTCTGCTTTATCACTTGTTAAACTTGCAGGCATGGTGGCCAGATGTTGAACCCTTGGGAGAGTGGAGTAGTTCCCATGGCAAACAGTGGGAACGTGAGTCATGGGGGTTATATGCCCCATGGTGGAGGTGGTGGTGGAGGTGGTGGAAGCCTTCTGGGAGAGTTCAGAGGATCGTCAGACATAGTTGGCTCCATTAATCACCTCAGTCAAATGAATAATCCTGAATCAAAGCTTGCATTAAATATCCTGAATGCAGTTTTGTCAAAAGTAAGTACAGGTATATTGAATAGTTTATTATTGCATATTATTTATATTTGTGTGCGTGTGTACCCGTTGTACTGCTTTTTAGCCCACATAATGGATGGGTATGGTTGTATGGTTATCATAAGCTCCCGTAACCCCTCTGAGCTGAATTGAATTGTCTGGCATTAGTCAAATAGAATATTAAAAGTTGCATTCCTGTAGTGAAGGGGTTAATCCAATTATTTTAATTATTATTATCATACCCTTCTCTAACCCTAACTCTCAACAACTATTAGATTTATCAGCTCAGTAATTCTCATCGTTGTGAATTTGAGGCACACTGTGGTAAATGATATACTTCCAGGGCCAATGAGGACAGACACTGACCTAACAGATGGTAATACCAACTTTACAAAAGGATATTCTGTACAAATTTGTTATGTTGTTCTTAAATTCATGGGTTTTGTTATTGTTAAACATTGATCTTGTACTATTGTAACTATTGATTAAGACTTAAGATCCTAGTAGGTGATGGTAAATCATGATCCTAAAAGTCTTGCTCAACCTGGGCCCTATCCATCAACCCTCTGCCAGTTCTCTTTACGTAGAAATGACTGTGTTAAGCTGTGCACATAAAAGTTTATGGTCGACTGTTTATATGGCAAAATAAATGGCATATTTGGAAATATAATGAATTTTGTAAGCTTCTCTGGTGGGAAGTTATTAGAAATACAGTAGCTATTGTATAACTGTTGAATACCTGCCAAGTTAAGTTTGGAACCCTGAGATGTGGGTTGTAAGATGTGTGAGGTGAGAGAGGGTGTGGAAACACTACACTGGGTATTTGGTGCATAAACAGCAAAGTTGTTTGCAATTTTAAATATAAAAAAATAATCTTTCACACTTAAGTAAGATTAGAATGTGTATCTGGAAGTGACAAGTAATTTTGTATCTGGCATTAATCACTTTTAAACAATCTTGGAAAATTAGGATGAAGGTCATCAGAGTGGCTGGAATAGTGGACCTCCAGTCAATAAAAGGAGGCGTATGGATATGGTAAGTAGAAAACACACTTGTCTGTATTTTGTATGGTAACTCACAATTTTTTTTTTTATAATTAAATCTGTAAGACATCTGGTAGTGAAATAGGTTGTAACCTTATGTTTGGTCTTACCCAGATATACCTTAATCTCAACAGGCTGAAGAGTCATTGACTTTCAATCACTGCTACTGTAGTATAAGATTAGAGTTTGCTTGTATGACCCTTGGTCTGAGCTGAGAAGTTGCTGCCTTGTCAACACTTCAGATAACCTTGATGAAAACACTTCATTGACTGACTGTAATTGAATTGAGATAACCAGACAATGGTGTTTGTGTCTTGCATTCACAGTATTTAAATAGATGGGTTTGTATTAATTAAATGATAAATTTGGGAGAGATTTGAGAAAAAATCCTTAAGCTAAACAAAAATATACTAGTTGGTTGTTTTAGCTGCACTTGTGAATGGGAAGTGGCATTTAATCCATGTATTTGGGCAAATTGCCTCCTTTAGTTTTTCAACTTGAATCAGTTGTTATTGTAAGGGGTCATAATTTATGTTTAGAATATTTCCTTTTAAGTGGGAATGTTGACAGTTCAGAATCTTATGAAACCTCAGGCTAAATTATGCCTCAAGGTAATGGTTCTGTTGCTGGGTGTTATTTCAGAGGTGCAAATCTCTTTTGCCAGCAGTATGATCAGATATGTGATGGTTCTTAAACTATCGATTTTCTGAATATTAAATTTTACAAGGTTCTGATGGGATATTATCCAAGCATTAATCCTGTATATCCCAGTATGAGCAGGTAATCCCATTAACATGGGGGATTTTTTCAAGGTTATTCTTAACCTTGAATTGGTGTGTGGTAACTCCTCCTTTTTAGTTACTGCTTTGAATCTCTAGCCCTATTCAGGCTTACATGTTTACCCATGTTGAATGATTGGGTCATATATGGTGATTCAAGCACTGTGGGAAGGATTCCTGTGTTCAGGATAAGCCTGCAGGGCACTTAATATCTTATGTTGTGACTGAGAGGCAAGTGTCTCCAACAGGATGGGGGTTATGATAGCCACCGAGGGCAGACATATGCTCCCCCAATGCATCATCAGGTCCAGGTCCACAAGTTTCCTCAGCAAGATCAGCAGTTCGGCCCTCGTCGGGCTGGCAACTTTGCATCTCCCCGCCGTGGCAGGGGCGGCCGTTTCATTGGCCAAGCTGGTCGTCAGATGACGACACAGCAACAGTTTAGGAAGACAGTAACTGTCAAGAAGGGAAAGCCTATCAATAATAAGGGCAATGCCAAGGTCCAAAAGAAGAAAGGTGAGACAGCATCAGGAGCAGCAACTGGGACAGCTGGTGGTCAGAAAGGAGATAAAACTGAGGGTGGTGGCTCCTCAGCTACAGCTGACCCCAAACAGAGGTAAGCTCTCTTCCTGGAGTGCTGTTAACACTCCTCTAGGACCTGTTCCTTTTGGGATTCCCTTGGCTGACACTAGTACAGTACAGTATATGGGTTGCCTTCACTAATTGATGGAATATTGTGAATATGACCCTTGAAGTTATGCTGATGAATTGCTATGTGGCAGTTAATGTGCATAAATATCTAGCATTCATACTTAAGGATGTATTATACAGTATCACCATGTAACCAAACAATTTGTTTGAATTTGTGTAAGTGATGTAGCTTGACTATTGAAGAATTGTGTAAAGCATGAGCAGATACTAGTGGTGGTGAACTATTTCAATCAGAGAATCTGATTATTTTTAAGCCTGAGACTGGCATGGGATTGGTTGATTGCCATGGCTAATCAATTCTACGATATTACAAGTTAGGTAGATGCTTTTGAGGAAACCTGCTTGCAGTATCTGATTTTAATCTACATTTATACTTGGTATTTTAATTTACAAGAAACTTGGATCAAATGTAAGATCTGCATCTCAACCATATGCCATTCATGTACATAGGGTGTCATAGTGCTGTAATATACTTTATGTTGCACCGAGAATCATTACAAAATATGATAAGACCATTCTTATTTAATTTAGGTTAAATGACACAAAAAGGACCAAAAAAATCCACTGTACTCGAATGGTTCATAACTTAACTTGCTTGGGAATTTAGTTAATAAGGGAGGCTGTCATTTCCATTTCCTTTTCCATTTTTCCAAAATTCATCTCTACAGTGTGAGATCTGTTATTTTTTTTCCCCTTTTCACTTGGCTGTGGCCCCAACCCATGATAAATGGGTTCTGTCCCATGACCAAGCAGGGTTGAAGGAGTGTTACTGTGCTGTGGTGTGCATGGAGCTGGCCACCAGTCATGTGAAAACCCAGGGTTAATCTAAAACTTCTTGTGAAGAGGTTACCATCCCACACAGTGTGGGGAAATGGTACAAGAGATATTATATACTGTATATATTTAAATATATTCCCAGACCTTAGCAACTCTGCTGAAGTTTATTGTACTCATTGTCTATTCACTAACATGATAAATTGTGTTCAACCTTGCCATTTATCATCTGTTGTACACCCCATTGATGTTTGAGCTTAATAAACAGTGTAAAGGTCTGAATATTCAAACAAAGTAAATTTTTTGATCTTAGTATGAGTTGGGTGAGTCTGTTCTTTTTGTATCTTTAATTTTGTTAACAGTAATAATTTTAAGGAATGGTGACAGACGCTCTTCAGTTGTAATCACCTCTTGAGAGGGGAACTCATTTTGGGAGTAAGATGTTGCAGATAAGAAAGATTTAATATGATTAAAGTATTTATTTACTTTATTCCTGTAGCACTGCATCAAATTATTTTATGGGATTGGAAGGCTTTGGGTCAAATGGATTCATCCCAATAGACCTAAACATCAGAATTGGGTTCATGCTGGTTGTGTCCATTAGGATCTAAGTCCCAATTGTGACACTAGGTTTGGTTGGGGCTCAGTTGACTGGTCACTGAATGGAATATGGTTGAAATAGATAGTATAAAAATCTGGCATTATTAGAGCATATTAATACCCATCAGACCCTTGGTTTAAAAAGGTATTAAGTGAGATAGCTTGATGTTGGTCATTCTCTAAAACAGTGGATTGCAGTTTAAAAAGTACATACTATACAGAGACAGTTGGTGGATAGTTAAAGAAGTGTTCTAATGCCTTAAAGGTCTTTTAATTTTAAATTCTTGGGGTCAACTGAAAAATCCTTTTATGGCCTATGGAACCTCACAAGTGCCTTGCAAGATTATGCACTTTTAGTCCCCTGGCAGAACTTACCATTGTTGGGGAACTTGTATTGTATGGCAGTGGGAGGCGTGTTCATGGGGATGAATCCGGATTTATATCTTTTATTTTGTGATTGTGTCTATGAATCATTGGGGGTTCACATCTGTAGTCTAGGTAATAAATAATGTTAGGAATGCATCTCCATGTCAAATACTATATGGCACAATATGTTTTAATTATCCTCTTGTCAACTGATTTGCTGAGTGCATACCTTCTGATACAGCTTATTTTTACTTTTATCTTCAAGTTTAATTAAAAATTATATATTGTATTTTTTCTATTATTTAAGATGTTATATTAATAATGATGATTCATACACCATAAGAGGCTGATCATTCGAGAATATAATATTGGATCCATAAATTAACCTGGTAAATGCGGCATCGCCCGGTCCCTCCTGCCATTCCCAGCATGTTTACACTTAGTAGCTCTTGTCAGGCTTACAGCATATCTCATTAGACCACTGGACAGTATTCAGTGAGCAAGTGTTGTTCTCATAAGCAATATGTACTGTACTCTACATAATTTTACCCATTTCTTAAAACCCTCAAGTATCCTCGTTAAAGACAATATGTACGCTACATAAAAGTTGACGTAAATGAGTGTAGGTAGCAAGGTGCGGTGCATTGATATATATATATATATATATATATATATATATATATATATATATATATATATATATATATATATATATATATATATATATATATATATATATATATATATATATATATATATATATATATATATATATATATCAAGCGTACTAATTTACATTAGTTAGGTAGGTTATTTTGTTGTTTCTGAACCATTTTTTTTGTCGTTGGGAACTGAAACCTATTTTTCTCATATTTTATGTTGATATACGAAAATTGTACGTAGAATAGAGATAGTTTTATAGGAAAAATTAACCATTTGCCGAAAAGTCTATCCAAAGAAATAAAAGATTCAGCATGGCTCTTCCTTGCAAGAAGGTCACAACTAGACCGTGCATTGAAGGGATACTTGTTATAAATAAGGCAGTGTGCAAGTGTTAACCTAACCCATTCATAGAGTGAGGGATACCTGTATAAAGTGTTTTGATCGGCAACTTGGGGAAATTAGCCATGTTAATCATATTATTATGCTTTATTTCTATTAGGAGTGTGCATATTGAGGCAAGATAACCTCTTTTCTGAGTCTGGTTTAAAATACAGTATGATAAATAACCAGTGAGGACGTGTAGGCTTTATAGATGAAGGAGTTGGAATGTGAACCTATGTTTTGAGCAGCTTGAACCTTGTGAGCCTTTCTGAGAGTTATAGACTCCTGGTTTGACTGGATGTGATGACTGCTGGCAGCATAAAATAGCTGTCATCATGGATGATGTGTCCTCCTGCTAAGTATTACAGGTTTGCGAGGAATGGTGATCTACCAGAGGGGCACTTACGGTAGTGGTGATAAATTTTGCAGGCATTTCACCTTGTCCTATTGGCCATGAAACTGGATTTTGTCTTTCATGCCTTCATTCCTACATTAACAGGCATATGATTGACTTTTAATGCTTATCAACAATACATATTATTTGACCTTCGCAGTCTCACTTGAGCGACTAAAGGCAATAATTGAAATTTTCTTGCAGCTAAATGGTCATAAGGAATCAAATAATTGAAAGGCTGTGTCAAAGATGGTACTTTTACAAATCACTGATTTATTCAGAGTTTGTCCTTTAGAAGCTTGAATATAACCTAAAAGCTTAAAAGTTATTAGCTTAATGCTGAAACCCTTTGATCCCCTTTCTCTGATTGATTTCACTCATACATAGATACAAGAATCTTGTAGAGATAATCTGTAAAAAGCTTTCCTGGAGTTTTAAGGCAGTTGCTTAGTTTTTGTAAATGAAGTGCTTATCCTCCAAAGCTACTATTTGACCTTGAAGGGAGAGAGAGAGAGTATGATCTTACCTTTGACCAATTTTGACTTGGGAGTTTCATTTGAAGTTAGTGGGCAATAATCAAAGAAGTAAGTATTAGAGCACAAGTAAAAGTTAAAGAAAATATTTATATATATATATATACAGTATGTATTAAAAACTAACCATATTACAAATTTGGTAATTTTTTTTTTATGTTCATGAAATGATAAAGTATGTGACCTAAAAAGTTTGGGACCAAGAGGCTTCTTTGACAGTGGATAATGTCGTGAACATTGTCCAAGGAAAGTATATAAAATCCTAGTAATTGTGTCAATTTGGCTATGTTCTTAGTTTGTTAAAGTATCTATGCACTAACTTATTTCATTATTCTCTAGCACTCAGTGTTATTATATCTACAAATAAATTTTCAGTGTGTCATCATTCTCCTATTATTACCTTACAATACTCCTTAAACCCACGTGAAGACACCATCACATACTCACTGATCCAACTGCATCGTTGTTCCATTTTCATCATTTACTCTCATGTAATATACACTATGTGTTGCCTACCTCTAGTTCTACCCAGTGAGTTATGTCCAAATATAAATACTTTATTACCAATGAGTCTTTACATGCATGAAATATATATATTGCTCCAGAACTTGTAACTTCAATAATGTTGATATTTGACATTATCCACTTTTTATATTTTCTTAAACATTGACTATGCATTTTATCATTGTAAAAGAGATATAAGTTATTAATGCAAGATTATATTCTCAGTGATGAAGCAGAAAAAGAGGCAGGAAGTGGTGAGGAGAATGCAGCAGAAGGGGAGGCAGGGAAAGATGACCAGAAGACTGATGACAAAACATCTAAGAAAGTAGTAAAAGTAAGGAGTGTGACATCTTTACCTGTGTTGTCCTTCAGCCTCCCATAATCACTCAGGATAAATTGGGTTTGAGTGAATAAAAATGAAGCTTTGGTATAGATAGTGTCTGAAGGTAAACTTAGGAAATAGTAGTGATATTAAGGTAAACTATAGAGGCAGTATTTTCGGGGAAATATATTAAGGTGGTGAAAGAGGAACTAATACTATTATAGGTCAACTAAAGAACAATAAATTATATTTGCAGTTGGGAGGAAATTATTGTTTTATAGAAAGAGTAAGTCCTCTATTTTATACCAGAGATGTGTTCTTGGGATATAAAACTACATTGGTGTTGGTGACAAAACTTAGGTCAAAATTTAGCCAATGCTTAGACTTGAAATTTGTTGTTGCACTCAGAGGGTTAAGTAACCATTAATTGAAACAGTACAGTTTTGAAAGCCAGCATATAATATTTAATTCCCAGGACTGATATATTATTATTTTTCTTAGGATCACTCAACTCCCAAAGAAGCATTGAGGTGTCATTTCTGCCAATTTTACAAGTTCACTTCTATTAAGGTAAGTGGTTTATGATATATTAATTCAGGTGAGTTAGTTTTGTAAAATATTAAACCACTTTATATTATGGAAGTAAGGATTTTTTATTTGTTTCTTACCACTTTCTTTCACTTCAACAAACCATTTATCTCTGTTATTAGGGTGACGAGAATCATTCTTCGTTCAGTAGTAGTATTTCACACATGCCGAGTGTTATTAGATGCATTTCTTTTTACTTATTTAAGCCCTTAACCTCACTCTGTAACCTTCCTCCCTCCTGTCCCTGCTTTGCTTGTGTACATATTTTCTCCTCATTCCCTTCCACATATTTGTACTGTCCCATCTATCTGTGTTAATCAGTGTCAGCTACTTTTTTCCTACTCTGTATTTTGTTCTTAATTGCCTAGTTATTCCTTTTTCATCTTGTTCATTCTGTGCTGTTCTGGGTGTTCCTTTTATTTTGCCTTTGTATACCTTTGTATCAGGCTGAACTCTTCTTCCTAACACACCTTAGTTGATCCTTTAATGCAATTTACAGTGTTTCTCCTGCTATACCGTATATCTTCAAACTAGAAACTTTAGTATTTCCCATCATAGTCTGAGCTTTCATTCTTTTATTTTTAGAAATGCTACTGAAATATTTGATATTATATGCCCTTTATTTTATCTGACCATAATGCACTTTCACTTCTCAAAAATCATCTTTATCAACATTCATATTTGTCTTATTGTTATCATTTAAAATTATGTTAAGGTGTACAATATGGTTGAGCCTCTCTAATGTAGCATACTATGCTGTAGTATTGTTATCCTCACTGAATATTTTTTTTTGTTCTTACAGAGCTTCAGGAATCATCTGGAGAGCAAGAACCATGAACAGATGGAGCGTTCTTTCCATATGAAAGGTGTATCTATTCTTCAGTTCCTGAGGGCTCAGTCCAAGGTGATTAACGCATTTAGTACATTTGTTGAGTTTGTGAATGACGTGGTAAGGTAGTTCTACTTGGCAATACAGTGTAGATAAGGTATATAGTGTTAGCCTTGTTTACCTTCCTGTGCTAAAGTGCACCTTCAAGTTACACAATGTAAGGATATATAATTTGTATTCCATTCAATCACAGCTTATTATACAGATACACCTGTATAGTCTGAATATCTTGGGAACAATGTTATGAAGTCTTTATAATGTATTGAATGCTTCATAATGTTCTGAATGGATCTTAGGCTCATATTTGCAAAGAAACAATTTAATTTAGTATTCACAATGAAACTGTTCATCAGAGTTTTTAATAAAACAAGTTGATGAGCAAAAATTATTATAGCATGAGATTTCAAATATTTCTTTTGAGAGTACAGTAGTTAGAGATAAGAGGCCCACTTCTGATGTATAATGTTTGTTGGCAAGTTGAGATTTATGGTAATTTAATTTTGTTACATTCAAAATGCATATAAGTGTCTGTATTTAATAAGTGGTAAATCTCTCATGTCTTTATTGAACAGTTGGCTGCCCAGAGGAACCTAATGAAGTTACGTAGGAAGGGTACAAATGGACGCATCATGAAGTGTACCAAGTGTCAGTGCCCCTTTATGGGAAGCCTTGCTGAACACACAAAAACTCGAGAACACTCTGTAAGTTTTGTCTATATTAAAAAAAAATAAATTCTCTTATATACTCCCCTCCAAAAAACCCCCCCCAAAAAAACAAGGGTTTTTGCTGACCTTGCCTTGCCTGTATCATTGATTGAGCAATATAGATTGAGAATCAGGTTAAGAAAGGACTCATTGTAATTTGTGATGATAAAATATGTATAGTTTAGAATTCTCAATATTTTGTGTGCATTTTAGCAGATGTCACAGTACAGAGAGTTATTTATCATTTATTTCAGATGGTCAGTAACTACACAAAATGCTCACCGTGTCGTCTCTGGTTTGAGAACAGGATTGAATTGGAAAAACATCGCCTTTCGTTCCTTCACCTGACGGTATGTTATTAATAGGAATCAGTACATATAATCTAATGCATAAAAGGTATTGAATATAACTCTTCTATTTTTATATACTGTACATTTAGTATTCCTAACTTACAGAGAAGATTCCTTAAGATTGTAGACTGCAGAACAACTAATTTTATTAAGTACTATATCGTGATCGTGAAGATAAAACAGAACACTTGCATACTCACCTTTATACAGTATTATGATTTGGTAGATAAAGTAAGAAAACTACAATACAAGACTAAAAAAAAATTAATTTACCTGTTGGAAATAGATTTGTCCATCTTTATTATGTCGTATGCATTTGACAATAGGTATACAAGATGCATCACACATGATCACTACTTTTTTTTATTATTATTAACCTTGTTTATTATATTAGTTTAATTTCATTTATGTATATGTGTTATATATTTGTTTATAATTATCATAGTACTGTATATTATTTGGTGCTTAATGAAATATTGGGTTTTTTTATAATGATCTTTTATCCAAAATGGCTCGGGTACCAAGCATTTCTGGTTTCTGAAGTGTAAACTGGGTATGGACTGTGTCTCTTGCTTCTTCATTGCAGCTTCAAATTGTCACCTAATATTTAGATTGAGATGTCACCTGTTATTTAGCCTGAGATGTAACCCATTATTTGACATCACTCCATATTGGGCTTTTTTAGAGGAGTAAGTGAGTTTAACCGACTGACTCCATAAATTTGATGATGGAAATGCTGATGCTTAATTTGTAATAATTGTGCTTTTTTTAACAGAGGCAGGCAACGATAGACCAGAACAGGTTAGAGAAGGCTATGAAAGCTAAGAAGCCAGAAGAAGCCAAAATTCCTGAACACGGTAATATGTTCTCCATGTACAGTACCTCCATTCTGGTCTCCACAACTTCACTTAGCACTTATAACCTCTGTTTTTATTCTATAAATTTCCAGTTTTTCTCCCATTACTAGCACCAATCAATGTGCTTCAGCATTTGTTTTTCTGTCAGCTTAACTTAATTTTGGTCGTCTACTTTAGCATCCTGTTTCTAGAACTTAAAGCTTCCACCTGATGTCACTGAAATTAATCTGCCTGTTTAAGGAAAACCCAGTTTCTTTGGCTTTTAAGGCAGGTGTTTTGATGGTAATCCTGCATCAGGGTGGGTGTATTATTTAATATTTATGGTGCTTATAATTGAATATAATTTTAGAATAGTAAGATAGGAAATTAAAAAAAAAATGTATAGAAAAATAATATTAATTACAATTCTCTTTGATTCTGCCTTACAGAAACCTTGAAAAAATTACATGTTGCTGTGGAAAGGCTGAGGCTGAACCAAAGACACACTAATGTCTTTAGTACAAATCAAATCCCAATATATGACCCGGGTACACCAATTGGTAAGTTGTGGTGCTGTGTTTCTTAGTATTATTATCCACTAACTCTAAATTACTGTATATTATTCAACCCATTTATTGTGTTAATGATGTTATTATTCTCCTCTCTGGTTTTGTGTGGTGGTCACAACTCCAGAATTTGTATAAGTTACTGTAGAAGTATGTTGATGATCTTAATGGTGAAATACTATACTTGTGTTGACACTATAGATATACTGTATGTAAAGATAAGTTAAAGAATATGAAACATTCCTGGAAATTTAGAGTAGCAGAGTTGACAACAGTATATTAAAGACAGGTTGGGTTGTTGGTGAGTGAATAATGTATTGTACTGTAAAATCATAATGGCTAAAAGTTTTACATATATCTTGTCCTTTTCAGGTATGAACTTCATATTCAAGAAGTCACTTTACTACTGCACTGTATGTTCAAGCAAATCAATACCATTTGCCAATGAGACTCTTGCCCATTTTTCTTCTCAACAACACTATGATAATTATGTTGCCCATCTGAAGGCTGTGGAGGTTAGTTAATTGTTTAACAAATTATACCATTGATAGCTCAGAATTAATTATTATTTTCATGTTATATACTTGTTTTGGCTCATTTTAGTGTGGGTGTTATTCTTTTTAAAGAGTAAACAAGTTTATTTGTGTACATTTATTAATTGTCTTTATCCTAGGAAAAAAAGAGGCTTGAGAAGGCAAAACAAGAAGAAAAAAAGAAGGAAGAAGAAGAAAATGAACAAAAAAACAAAGACAATGAACAAAAAAACAAAGACAATGAACAAAAAAATAAAGAAAATGAACAAAAAAACAAAGAAAACAAAGATGAGGATAAAGATGTAGAAGAAATGGATCAAGATGAAACTGACCAAGATGAAACGGCTCCCAAAGACCAAACCAACGAAGAAGTTGAAGATGTTGACGTTAAGGAGGAGGAAGTTGATGTTAAGGAGGAGGAAGAGCCGGAGGATGTGGAAATGGTAGATGAGGAATTAATTACACCTGTCACAGAAGTCAAAGAAAAAGAAGAAATATGTGATAAGAATGTAACAGAGGAAAAGGTTAGTTACACAGTAATCATAAGTTGTGTGATTAAAAAATAAAAATAAAGGAGATATGTAGCATCTCTTGATAAATGGATGGGTTAGGTTCCTGAAAAGTTGCCCATATCTTGAAACTTATTTTCCCCTAGACTTGACCCATTAGTATTTGTGCCTCTGATCCTGAATCGTTTACTCGAGCAGTGTCTCCCGATAGCACTATTAGACTCGACTCCCATGTGTATGCCATATTAATACTCACTGAACTAACACTTCTCTCAACTGTTTTCACCTCTTTTACTACGTTATTAGTTAAAATACAAAATGGCCATTGACGTCCAACTACTGTATCTCACTCTGTCTTATTCATTTTTTCCATTTCTTTTATTTGTTTAAGGTTGAGGAGTCACAAGAGCCAGAAGAAGAGAACAAAATACCTGAACCTGTTGAAGCCAAAAAAACATCAGAGAAGGAGGTAACAAATGACAGGTGAGTAAGCTGAGTGACTTGGTATCACTTGCATCATAGAGAAATTTGTTGAGTGCACCTTCATCAAGACAGTTTGTCACACCTTTACCATAAAACGCTCTTAAGTCTTGTGTCTTGATCCTTTAAGTGATTTTTTTGTTCAGTTTCTCTCAGGATTACTGGTTGTCTATCAGTTCACAGGTTGATTATATCTGTCCATCCATTTATCCTTATCAATGTTATGTACACATCATATGATTAAGTAATTGGGTGTTGACCAAACTTATACCACAGATGCTTCAAAGTTTTAACCTATATTAGTTTTTGAAGGTCAGAGGTGGAAGGTCAGTGTTACAATGTTAGTACTAATTGTGTATACAGTATCTGAGTGCTGTTGGATAGCATGGCTTTTGACCTAATATTCCCTTCAAAGCAGAACGGGCATGTTTGTGTGCCCCTGTCCGCCCATTCTGATCTTGTGTATGTCGTGACTTGATTGCGTTGCATAGCATAGTGGTAAAAATTTTATAGTTTTCTCTCATTATTGGTTTCATTACTATTTGATTTTACACTTTGAAGGTAGAGAAAGAGTGGGAGAAGTTTGCTTCTGATTTTGGAAAGTCAAGAAGTTTTGTTTACACCACTTTAAATACTGTATTGGTGTAATTTTTAGAGAATAAAAGTGTGAACATGTAGACAAACCAGAGTGGCCTTTCATATATGACTGTGTGCACTCTGTGTAGACTGGCTGATGCTACATTGGAGAAAGTGTCTGGTTAGGGATGCCAGCACATGGAAACAAGCATAAATGGTAATCAGACCAGCATCAGACATACCAGATTCATGCCGATATTTAGTATCCTGATCTGGTGGGTGGTCAGTGTCTGATAAAGTTGATTTCCATTATATTGAGTGTCCTATATACAGGGCTGGTTGATTTAAATTAAATGATAAAGGAAAAAGACACACAAAGCAGTATATGAGGAAAAAATTTAAAATGTAAAAGTTGAAATTGATTAGTGCAGCACAGTACAGTATAGGTAACGCATAATAAACTTCGTAAATTCTACACAATTTTTTCTCAGTGTTGATGAGGCACCAGTTAAAGAGGAAGTTGCTGAGGAAGTGAAACCTCCAGAAGTTGTCGCCACACCTCGGGGTAGAAGGGGAAGAGGAGGGAGAGGAAGGGGCCGTGGGGTGAAAAAATAGAACCCTACATGGATACTTCGCATTGTATGTGAACCAAAGTGTACTGGTAAGTTATATTGTCATGTGTTAACTAAATTTTGCAGACAATTTACTTTAAATATTGTCATGAATGAGAAGATTGCTAAAAGGGCAGCTGAGTATTGAGTATGTATTCAAAATTTTTTGTAGAGTTAGGTTGTGATTAGCATGTGGAGAGAATGGAAGAGATCATTTGGGTCCAAGTACAATGAAACCTCTTATCTTTTTAATGCAAAAGTTGGGCACGCAATTAAATAATGGCTGTTTTCATAAAAGAGACATAACAGTTAAAAGGTTTAGGATTTTTCATGTGTTTATTTAAATCTTTTATCTTCTGTAGTGCTGATCTTGAGGAACAAGCTCTGATGGAAGAGGTTGAAGCTGAAGGATCTTGCAGTACTTCACCCTGAGATGATGCAACTTTTAAAGACAAAAAAAAAGAAAAAACAGAAGGAGAATTTGAGGGCATTGTAGCTGAAAGATTGTTTTTTGTTTTCTGAAGGAGTGGTTTGTTGCTCAATTTTTGAATGAAGGAAAGATTGATTTATTTTCTCCAGGGTCATATATTAAGGAAATGTGTTTTAGCTGGAAATTATCAGTATGATTTAAATAAAATAACTAAAGAAATTATATTAAAACTTTTGCTTTATATCTTTGCATTGATCATAATACATATCCACTTTGATGAGTGAACTGGAGTTACCAAGCCAGTAGTCCTCACCAGAAAGGCAGAGGAATGTTAGTGTAATGTGAAGCACAGCAGAGTATAATTATCGAGATATAAGTATATCGCTTTACATTTGAAATATAGTTCATACAGCCCTGCTTAAAAATTAATATGTATACATGCCTTTATACATACAGTATTTGTAAGATGCACTGTAACCTGATTTTTCAATGATGTACTTTAATATTAAGGGCAGTTCTGATTACACTTGTCTTTAAGATACAGTTTTCACATTTTCAAATATTCTTATTGTCTCAATGTCAAGAAGCAGATGTGTGTGTGTACAAGTTATCTGTGGTAAAGGATATCAACAAGAAAGCATTAATGGCTGAAATTTACTTAAGATCTTTGCAAATTAATTTGATTAGGTAGTCAAACAAGAAATGTGACCCAGTTACAGTACCCTGATCACCTCTTATTTTGGTTCGTCTTGTAATACTTAAATGTGTATCAGAGGGATTCTTTAGTTCTTCCCCATCTGAAGAAGACGAATCATTCAAAGACCTCTCAGAATTTTGATATTTGTTCTCGTTTCTTATTTTAAATGATATATTCTTAACAAAAGCTAGTAAAGTAAAGTCATCTCATTGCCCTCCCCCCCCCCCTTTTTTCAAACCTATAGCTGGAGTTGCTGCACTTGTATGTGTCTATGTTAAAACATTAATTGAAGACTAATAGATTCAGTATTGCTCTTGTTTTGTAACAACTATCCATTGTATTGGGTAAAACATTGAATTTTATATATATATATATATATTCCATAACATAGGCAGATTTAAAATTTTCCCCCATGGCACATTAAAGCATGTGCAGTACATTACATGTATAAATTGCATGATGCTGGATTGATTGAATGTTGGTTAGCATTTCTTGATCAAATGTGACACACTTCTTTTGATTTTGTTCTCATTTTGTTGGTCATTGTTTTGTGGTTAGAAGTTATAAACCATTGACTTCACAATGAGTCAATCAAAATTAATCAGCAAGTGCTAACCAGTATTAAATCAGATTTGTGTTACAGGACTGATGTGCATAAATAAGTTGCCATCATAATTTTGTGTGTAGCTCGGGTGCTACCAAAGACCTGTTTAGATGCTCCCATAATTCCTTTACTTTCATTATTTTTTTTCCACTGTGCTAAATAAATGACAAGTAAAAGAAAAAAGTATTTTTTATCCATATTGTTATCTTCATACAAGCTTTTTCATACAGGGTGGCTTTAATTAAAGGTAACACAGAATATTATATTCTTTGTTGGCATTCATTCTGTAACTGCAGTACAGTACACCTGTACTAAAAGATAAACAGACGATGAGTTCTTGATGTAGGTGATTTTAGTGGAGAGAATGATGACTTATTACAATTTTCATCATAACAATTAGAATGTGTTTTTACGGTATAAATTAGTGATGGATGTCACATCCACTGAGCATCCGCATCTTCGGATTTGCAGAGTTTGGAATTTTTATAATATAAATATTTTATCACACACAGACACATCAACAGTGATGGACTGGCTTATTGGGAGTCGAGACATTTTCTAGGTGGGCCGGTTGGTCTTAGATACCCTGAGTAAACAGACGAGACAACTTCCGACATGTTGTATGGGCCACATATACAGCCATAGTATCAAGGTGGGCCACATTATGGTAGTAATGTCAGGGTAGGCCACATTATGGTAGTTATGTCAGGGTAGGCCACCTTATGGTAGTAATGTCAGGGTAGGCCACATTATGGTAGTAATGTCAGGGTAGGCCACATTATGGTAGTAATGTCAGGGTAGGCCACATTATGGTAGTAATGTCAGGGTAGGCCACATTATGGTTGTAATGTTAGGCCACATTATGGTAGTAATGTCAGGTAGGCCACATTATGGTAGTAATGTCAGGGTAGGCCACATTATGGTAGTAATGTCAGGGGGTAGGCCACATAATGGTAGTAATGTCAGGGTAGGCCACATAATGGTAGTAATGTCAGGGTAGGCCACATATAAAGCTGTAGTATCAAGGTGGGCCACATTATGGTAGTAATGTCAGGTAGGCCACATTATGGTAGTAATGTCAGGTAGGCCACATTATGGTAGTAATGTCAGGGTAGGCCACATTATGGTAGTAATGTCAGGTAGGCCACATTATGGTAGTAATGTCAGGTGAACTACATTATGGTAGTAATGTTGTAGAAATACATTATGGTAGTAATGTCAGGTAGCCACATTATGGTAGTAATGTCAGGGTAGGCCACATTATGTAGTAATGTTGTGCAGGCCACATTATGGTAGTAATGTCAGGGGTAGGCCACATAATGGTAGTAATGTCAGGGTAGGCCACATAATGGTAGTAATGTCAGGGTAGGCCACATAATGGTAGTAATGTCAGGGTAGGCCACATATAAAGCTGTAGTATCAAGGTGGGCCACATTATTTGTTTGTGTTCAGTGTCATCGTTTTACCGTGAATTTGGCGCCAATTTCTCATAACTTGACATGGGAGAATTTGGCCATTTTAGTTTGACAATTAATTTTAAAAATATAAGTTAAATGATAATGAGACACAGCGTTCAATGAAATTAGCTAAATATATTGTTATTAGCATATATTAATGATTACGTTGGCGACTGATATCATGGTTCCTTTTTTCATCATATTCATTTCATTGACTTCTTTATTTTTAATTACGTAACTTGTTTCCAAGTAATCAAAATATTTTATTAAATTGATTTTTAATATCTAACTGATCAACATTTCTTGAGATACGTACATATTTGTATATGATACATTTCCCGCCTTTTTAAGCCTTTGATACTCCCGCCGCAGGAGTTTGAAAGGTTTAAAAAGGCCCAGTGAGTGGCGCGAGTCACTCTACCAGGAGGAGTGGTCGAGGTAATGCACAGGTGAGGCCTCTAGTTACTATTGGATTTTGTATCCATTTTTATCAATTCCAGCATAAATATTGGGAATTAATTTACATGTTTTAAAACTATTGGTGTCTAAATGGGATGTGAAGCTGGTACAGTATTTATATTAAATATACGTAATTTTTTTTTACGGGGATTAGTCCACCCAGCAGGTCACCGGTCCCACATCAGGATCTAGGGGCGAAAATATAATTATAATAATACAAAAATTCTAAAAAAAACAATAATAATGATAACCATAAATACAAAAATGAAAAAGTAAATCAAGAGTGAGAAACGATATACAGTATGTATGTTGTGTTGTTAATAGTAAGGGAAACAATTGAGACCCTGCAATAGTGTAAATGAGGCAGGAAGTCAGATCAGATCAGTTCTGTGGGGGACGAAGATAAGTGGTAGCTAAACTATCCATGTGAAGTGAATTGTGGCTTAAATTTTCTAGACTTATTGAATTTTCTAAACTATATCTGAAAAAACCGGTCGATTAACACCGGTATTTCATGTTCTAGAAGGAAATTTACGCCCATACAATCATTTTAGAGCCTCGGTATTGTATGGAGGAAAATCATATGAACTAGAGTTTATAACATCAGAGATAAGTCAAGGGTAGCAACGGCGGGCACTGAGTTTTACTGCGACACTGAGTTTTCCCGCGCTGAGTGACGTAGAGCAATCTAAGGGGTCCACACACCGCGCTCCGCTCACACCGCTCGCTCCCTACTTCCTCCCACTCACCATGAATAATATTGACGGCGTATTATTTTTGTAACTTAAATGAAACTATCAAAATTTATATGATTATATATATATATAAATTTTGATAGTTATAAATATATATACACACACAGTCCCGTCCTTTAGGGGGGCACTAGACCCAGTGACCTCGGGACATTAGCTGTTGACTGGTTAATCTGACCTGACGGTTTACGACACCATCGCAATCGTGACCTTACCATCCATAGCTACAGTCCCATGGGGGTTGGTGGGGGTGGGTTCCTCTGACCGCATAATCTGACTCCATATATATTTTTCTGGGGCCTCGCAGTGGCTGAGTTGCCCTGGCCGCACCTTCCTTGGGTGGCCCTGTATATATATATATATATATATATATATATATATATATATATATATATATATATATATATTTATATATATATATTATAAAACTTAGCGTTTATGGTCAATTCTTGACGTTAGTGGTTAATTCTTACTTGACGCCAGAAATGGTTATCGTATTTTTTCCTTTCGTAAACTTATTTTCAAAATACTTTATTACATAAATTTTTAATATTCAACTGATCAAATTGTCTGGAAATATGTACAGTACATATTTGTAAATGGGAAATTTCCCGCCTATTTCGCTTCCCCGTCTGGCTGACCCCCCTGGTCGCTCGGTGGTCAAGGGTAGGCGTTGCAGGTGAACCGCTTTCTCATTGTATTTTTATAATTTCTAGCAGAAATCTTTGGAATTAATTTACATGTTTTAAAACTCTAGGTGACTAAATGGGATGTGACGCTGGTAGTTATTAAAATAAAAACGTGAATTGAACTTAGCCATTTAGTGGAAGTTCGGTGGGTGACGGTTGACGAGGACGAAGTGGTAGCGAAACTAGTCATGTGAAATGAATTGTCTTTAATTATTTATAATTTATTAATTTGAAATTTCTAAGCCATATCCGAGAAAATAACAACGGTCAATTATCATTCGGCATTTAATGTTCTTGAAGGAAATGAACGCCCGTACAATAATTGAGACTGACATGTTTGTTATAGACGAAAATAACGTAACATTTTAGAGCCTTGGTTTTGTATGGGGCAAAAATTATACGCACTAGAGTTAATTTTAGTGAATGTTCTGGGCATGAGCTGATGTTCCTCTCAAGTGGAGCCATGGTTTTTGGCGCCAATTTCTCTGCACTGGACAGTTGAGAGAAATTGGCGCCAAAATGTCACGCCGGGGTAAGGCATGCGTTTCAGTTTTACTAATGACTTAAAAGATAAGTCAACGATGATAATGAAACGCCAGAGTAATGGCTGGCGTTGCTCTGTCCACCGAGATTCTGCTCGACTAGCAAAATGTATTAAGCGTCTGTGGTTAATTCTTACTTGGCGCCAAAAGTTATGGTTCCCGTATTTTTTTTCTTTTCTTTCGTAAACTTATTTTCAAAATACTTTTATCAAATTAATATTTAATATGTAACTGATCAAATTGTCTTGACATATACATATTTGTAGATGATAATTTTCCCGCCTTTTTCGCTTCCCACATCTGGACCAGTGGGCGGCACTGGTCGTTCGGCGGTCAAGGGTAAGCGCTGCAAGTGAACTACTTTCTCTATTGTATTTGTCCCATTTTTTATCAATTCCAGCATAAATCTTTGGAATTAATTGACATGTTTTATAACTAGGTGAACTAAATGGGGTGGAAAGCTGGTAGTTATTAAAAAAGGGTGAATTTAACTTAGCCACTAAGAGGAAGTTCGGTGGGTGACGGTTGACGAAGACGAAGTTAAGTGGTAGCTGAAATATTCAAGTGAATGAATTGTGGCTCAAATTTCTAGACTTTTTATTGATTTTTCTAAATTATATATAAAAAAAAGGTCGATTAACACCGGTATTTCATGTTCTAGAAGGAAATTTACGCCCATACAATCATTTTAGAGCCTCGGTATTGTATGGAGGAAAATCATATGAACTAGAGTTTATAACATCAGAGATAAGTCAAGGGTAGCAACGGCGGGCACTGAGTTTTACTGCGCTGAGTGACGTAGAGCAATCTAAGGGGTCCACACACCGCGCTCCGCTCACACCGCTCGCTCCCTACTTCCTCCCAATCACCATGAATAATATTGACAGCGTATTATTTTTGTAACTTAAATGAAACTCAAAATGTATATGATTACAGTATATATATATATATATATATATATATATATATATATATATATATATATATATATATAAACAAGAAAAACATCAGGAATATCTAGCTGTCTTTATTTTGAAGACATCTTCAGAGCCAACTGTTGCCTCTGAAGTTGTCTTGAATAAAGACGAAAGCTAAGGTGCTCCGTTGTTTCCCTTTTCCCGTGTGATTTTATCAAGATTTATATTTTTTTCCTTTCGTAAACTTATTTTCAAAATACTTTATTACATCGATTTTTAATATTCAAATGATCAAATTGTCTTGAGATACGTACATATTTGTAAATGAGAAATTACCGCCATTTTCGCTTTCACTCCATGGGCGGCATCTTGCGGTCTGGGGTGGCGCTGCAGGTGAGCTGCTTTCTCACTTTTGGATTTTTTTAATTTTGATCACCTTCAAACAAAATTGGGAATTAATGTACATGTTTCAAAACTCGAGGCATCAAAAAATTGTGACCAAGTCTCAGGTTGTTGATCTGACTTTCTGCCTCATTTACACAGGGTCCTAATTGTTTCTCTTAACTAACACAACATATACAGTGTAATATCGTTTCTCACTCTTCGTTTTTTTTTGTATTTGTGGTTATTTTATTTTAATTATTTTTGTATTTTTATTTTATTAATATTTTAATTCATTTTATTTTAATTATGGTGAATTATAGTCTTACACCGGTCATTCTTTCGCCGTTATTAATATGTATTTCGTAATGTTTAGACAATTCTAAGACCTTTTCTTCTATATTTCCACCGGAAATTAAGGATAGCCGAGATATTAATTTTTCAATATTACATTTATTACTGTATTATTATTATTATTATTATATTCGCCCACCCCAGGCACTGATGTGGGTCAGTGATATGCCCGGGTGGGCTAATCTCCGTAAAAAAAAAGTGTGAAGCTGGTAGTTATGAAAAAAAATGGTCTTGTATTTCCGCACCCGACATTTAATTATTTAGAATTTTTTAATTTGAATTCTGCCATATCCGAAAAAATAACAACGGTCAATTATCATTCGGCGTTTAATGTTCTTGAAGGAAATTAACTCCCGTACAATAATTGAGACTGACATGTTTGTTATAGACGAAAATAACGTAACATTTAGAGCTCTTTTGATGGGGCAAAAATTATACGCACGAGTTAATTTTGAGTAAATGTTCTGGGCATGAGCTGATGTCTTCCAGTGGAGTTTATGGTGGCGCCAATTTCTCTGCACTGGACAGTTGAGAGAAATTGGCGCCAAAATGTCACGCCGGGGTAAGGCACGCGTTTGTTTTGCTAATAACTTAAGATAAGTCAACGATGATAATGAAACACCAGAGTAATGGCTGGCTTTGCTCTCGCCACCGAGATGATGATGATGATGATGATAATGGAGATAAAATGGCAATGGTTTTGCCATGGGAAGGAAGAGAAGAGGTAAGGTAGAAGGAAAGTTATGAAACGGGAAGTAATGTGGTAGAAAATAAGTACAGGTGGGCTGTCCACCTAGCAGAGACGATTTGATTGGCTGTGGTGAAGGCCGCACTAAGAGGTCGCCTGAGTGGAGGGAGGGGGGGCTAAGCTAGAGAAAAGGAGTTGTTTGTTATTGTGTTAGTTGGAGAGGTCTACTAGGTCCTTGTGTAACTAGTAGAATACTCTCATCTTTTATTTTAATCTTGTGGTCGAAAATAAGGTGTGACTAGCGTGAAGAAGTTATTTATGCTGTGGTGTATAATGGGTCTGGCTCTAGGGTGTTTGTTGGCGTTGGTCAAAAGGAGGTGTAGATAAGGATGTATTATTCTTGCGCGACTAGCAAAATGTATTAAGCGTCTGTGGTTAATTCTTACTTGGCTCCAAAAGTTATGGTTCCCGTATTTTTTTCTTTTCTTTCTTAAACGTATTTTCAAAATACTTTATCAAATTGATTTAATATTTAACTGATCAAATTGCCTTGAGATATGTACATATTTGTAGATGATAATTTTCCCGCCTATTTCGCTTCTCGCGTCTGGCTGACTCCCTCCCAGTGGGCGGCGCTGGTCGCTTGGCGGTGAACCGCTTTCTCACTATTGTATTTGTCCCATTTTTATCAATTCCAGCATAAATCTTTGGAATTAATTGACATGTTTTATAACTAGGTGAACTAAATGGGGTGTAAAGCTGGTAGTTATTAATAAAAAGGGAATTTAACTTAGGAAGTTCGGTTGGCGAGGACGAGGATAAGTGGTAGCTAAACTATTCATGTGAAATGAATTGTTGGTTCAATTTATAATTTTTTAATTTGAAATTTTTGTTTACGTCTGTAGAAGTATTGAGACTAGTACATGTTTGTGATGGACGAAACTGACTTGCATTTTAGAGTATTCATGTGGAAGGATTTGTAGCTTGAATTATCTTCGACCTTTTTATTAATTTAATTTTCTTTATGCTCGTACAAGCATTGACACTCGGTACATATTCGCGATAGAAGAAAATAACGACATTTTAGCCCTCAGTACTGTATGGAAGAAAACCATATAAACTAGCGTGCATTTTCGTAAACTGAAGAAATGTGAACTAGACAAGGACCTAGTGCTGGTGATATTATACAGGTGCTAAAAATGTTCTGGACCTGTGGAGTTAGATCAAAAGATAACCAAACCATATCTTTAATGGGTGGGGGTAATCTAGCACGCCTCAAGCTTTTCATTAACGTTTCCATAGAACTGCACAGGTCCAGAACATTTTCAGCACGCCACGCCCAATTAATAAGTACGTCCACCTCACATGAACATAGTTATGGATGCTAATAAATCCAAATTTAAATTGTATTATCCACATTAAGAGTGGTTTATTTATTTACAGGAATCGTGTATCTGCGTGTGGCTGTCCATGATACAGCCATCAATTCCAAGGTGACAGTGTAGTACTTAGCGTTTTTCAGTACGTGATTTTTACTGCCCACCTTTGGGTCCTCTGGTGGTTGGGCTGTTTTTGGTCCCTGCTGGGGACTGCCTTAGGTCCTGGTTGCTTGGGACTGCCTTAGGTCCTCTGCTGGTTGGGACCGCCTAGGGTCCTCTGCTGGTTGGGACCGGCCCTTGGGTCCCTCTGCTGGTTGGGACTGCCTTGGGTCCTCTGCTGGTTGGGACTGCCTTAGGGTCCTCTGTTGGGACTGCTTAGGTCCTCGCTGGTTGGTCCTCTGCTGGTTGGACCTGGGTCCTCTGCTGGTTGGGACTGCTTTAGGTCTTCTGCTGGTTGGGACTGCTTTAGGTCCTCTGCTGGTTGGGACTGTTTCAGGTCCTCTCTGCTGGTTGGACTCTTTGAGTCTTCCGCTGGTTGGACTGCTTTAGGTCCTCTGCTGGTTGGACCTGCTTTGGGTCTTCTGCTGGTTGGGACTGCTTAGGTCTTCTGCTGGTTGGGACTGCTTTGTTCTCGCTGGTTGGGACTGCTTTAGGTCCTCGCGGTTGACTTGCTGGTCCTGCTGGTTGGACTTGGTTGTCTTCTGCTGGTTGGGATTGCTTTAGGTCCTCTGCTGGTTGGGCCTGCTTTTGGGTCCTGGTGGTTGGGCCTGCTTTGGGTCTTTGTTGTTTGCCTAGATCCTCTGCTGGTTGGACCTGCTTGGGTCTTCTGCTGGTTGGCCCTGCTTGGTCTTGTGGCTGGGCCTTTTTTGGTTTTGTGGATGGGCCTTCTTTGGTTTTGTGGATGGGCCTGCTTTGGTCTTATAGCTGGGCTTACTTTGGGTGTTGTGGCTGACCCATTGGGTCTTCTGGTCCCTGTCTCTTTTTGTGTATGTGCTTTTTATAGTGACTAGTTTTCTTTTCCAGAATTTTGTGTAATTTTAATGAATGGTGCATTTTACAAACATTATCCATTGCTTATTTTCAGATTGCTGGTGAATGGGACCACCCTCACCGCAGGACACTGGGAGCACCTCACAGGACACTGGGAGTAATCTCTGCAGTGCATTTTATAACTTCACATTTTCATTGATTCCTTATTTTCAGGTTGGTGAATGGGGCACCTCCTCCCGAGGGACATGAGGAGCACCTCCAAGAGGACACTGTGGGCCGCACCTTCCTCTGCAGGACACCGTGGAGCACCTTCCTCCGCAGGACACCGTGGGCACTCCCACAGGACACCGTGGGAGCACCTCCGCAGGACACCGTGAGTTCCTGCAGTGCATTTTATAACTTCACATTTCATTGATTCTTTATTTTCAGGTTGGTGAATGGGAGCACCTCCTGCAGGACACTGGCCCCGCAGGACACCGTGGGAGCACTCCTCTGCAGGGCACCGTGGGCACCTTCCTCCGCAGGACACCGTGGGAGTACCTCTGCAGTGCTTATAACCTCACTACATTGACTGATTATTTTCAGGTTGGTGAATGGGAGCACCTCTGCAGGACACAGTGAGCACCTCCGCAGGACACCATGGGAGCACCTCCGCAGGACAGAGCACTCTCTGCAGGACACCGTGGGAGCACCTTCCTCTGCAGGACACCGTGGGAGCACCTTCTCCGCAGGACACCGTGGAGTACCTGCAGTGCTTATAACTTCACATTTTCATTGATTCTTTATTTTCAGGTTGGTGAATGGGAGCACTCTCCAAGGAGAGTGGAGAACCTCTCTCCACAGGACACCGTGGGAGCACCTCTCTCCAGGGACACTGGCACTCCGCAGGACACTGGGAGCACCTCCTCCAGGACACTGGAGCACTCTCCTCCACAGGACACCGTGGGAGCACCTCCGCAGGACACCGTGGGAGCACCTCCTCCACAGACACCGTGAGCACCTGCAGACACCGAGCACCTCTCTGTGGTTGGTTTGTTGATTCTTTCAACTTGTTATAGGTCTGCAGGGCACTTTCTTCCGCAGAACACCGTGGGAGCACCTCTCTGTAGGACACCGTTGGAGCTCCCTCCACAGGACACCGTGGGAGCACCTCTGGTTGGTTTGTTAATTCTTTCAACCTGTTGTAGGTCTGCAGGGCACTTCTTTCCGCAGGACACCGTGGGAGCAGCTATCTCTGTAGGACACCGTGAGCACCTCTCTTTGTGGTTGGTTGTTGATTCTTTCAACCTGTGGTAGGTCTCGCAGGACACACCAAACTTGCTCTCTGTAGGAGATGGGGAACCCCTCACCGAGATCATGGGAACTTGGTGGCCTAGGAGATCAGGAACTTCTCTCTGTGGAGACTGGGAACCCCACCGATCATGGGAACTTGCTCTCAGTAGGAGACCGTGGGAACTTGCTCTCAGAGGAGACCGTGAACTTGCTCTGTGGAGACCGGGACTTGCTCTCTGTAGGAGACCATGGAACTCCCCACCGGAGATCATGGGAACTTGCTCTCTGTAGGAGACCGTGGGAACTTGCTCTCTGTAGGGAGACTGGAACTTGCTCTCAGAGATCAAGGGAATTGCTCAGATCAGGGAACCTCAGAGAGATCATGGGAACTTGCTCTCTGTAGGAGACTGGAACTTGTCAGGAGATCATGGGAACTGCTCTCTGTGGGAGACTGGGAATCCTCTCTGCAGGAGACCGTGGAAACCCTCACCGGAGGTCATGGAGCTTGCTCTGTAGGAGACCTGGGGAACTTTTCTCTGTAGGAGACTGGAACTTGCTCTCTATAGGAGATCAGGTAACTGCTCTCTGTAGAGACTGGGAACTCTCTGCAGAGACTGGGAACTCCTCACCGGAGGTCATGGAGCTTGCTCTCTGTAGGAGACTGGGAACTTCCTCCTGCAGGAGACCGTGGGAACCCCCACCGAGGTCATGGGAACTTGCCTCTGTAGGGAGACCGTGGAACCCTCACCGACTATGGGAACTTTCTCTGTAGGAGACCGTGGGAACTTGCTCTGTAGGAGATCATGGGAACTTGCTCGCTGTAGGAGATGAACTTCCTCTGCAGGAGACCGTGGAACCTCACCGGAGGTCATGGAGCTTGCTCTGTAGGAGACCGTGGAACCTCACCGGAGATCATGGAAACCTTTCTCTCGTAGGAGACCGTGGAACTTGCTCTCTGCAGGAGATCATGGAACTCTGTCTCTGTAGGAGACTGGGAACTTCCTCTGCAGGAGACCATGGGAACTCCTCACCGGAGGTCAGTGGAGCCTGGGAGGGAACCGTGGAACTTGCTCTCTGTAGGAGACCGTGGAACTTGCTCTCTGTAGGAGATCATGGGAACTTGCTCTCTGTAGGAGACTGGGAACTCTCTGCAGGAGACGGGAACCCTCACCGGAGGTCAGTGGAGCTTTTCTCTGTAGGAGACTGGGACTTGCCTCTGTAGGAGACTGTGGAACTTGCTCTCTGCAGGAGACTGGGAACTCCTCACTGGAGATCATGGGAACTTGCTCTGTAGAAGACCGTGGGAACTTGCTCTCTGTAGGAGACCGTGGGAACTCCTCACCGGAGATCAGGAACTTCCTCTCTGGGGAGACATGGGAACTTGCTCTGTAGGGAGACTGGGAACTTGCTCTGTAGGAGACTTGAAACCTCCCTCTGCAGGAGACCGTGGGAACCCTCACCGAGATCATGGAACTTGCTCTCTGTAGGAGACCGTGAACTTGTAGAACGGGAACTTTGCTCAGAGGAGACTGCGGGAAACTCTGCTCTGTAGGAGACCGTGGGAACTTGCTCTGTAGGAGACTGGGAACTTGCCTCTGTAGGAGACTGGGAACTTGCCTTCAGAGACCGTGGGAAATGGTTCTGTAGGAGATCGGGAACTTGCTCTCAGAGATCGGGAACTTAAGTTTCTCTGAAGGAGACCGTGGGAACTGCTCTTGTAGGAGACCGGGAACTTGCTCTCTGCAGGAGACCCTGGGAACTGCCTGTAGGAGATCGGGAACTTGCCTCTGTAGGAGATCAGTGAACTTGCCTCTGTAAGACCGGGAACCCTCACCGGGAGACTGAGGGAACTTGCTTCCACAGGAGACTGGGATCTCCTCACCGGAGATCATGGAACTTGCTCTACAGGAGACCGTGGAACTTGCTCTCTGCAGGAGACCGTGGAACTTGTCTCTGCAGGAGACTGGGTAGTCTGCAGTGCCAAACCAGGTTTTTACTATCACAACCTTGGGAGGTTATTTTGCTCACTATGTGAGCTCTTTATCCTTGTCATCCCTCTCACCCCTGTGGGGTTGATGTTTTCCTGCCAATTCCTCCTCCTCCATGTAGGAGCTGGTGTTCCTCACCATTGCCTTCTTCTCATTCCCGGAAGTTGGTATCCTACCCCATCCTCCCCGCCAGCTTCCAGTTTTGGTTGTTGGTTTCCTTCCTTCCACTCTTTTACTTTACCCTTGTGGGTGGTCACCATATACACCTTCGGTGAGCAATTCACTTTGGTAACCTAGCTACCATTGGGAATTCCAGAGTACTCCTTCACACCGTGGTTTGGGGTTCCACGGACAAAAGGTTCGCCTTTTTGGACGAGTCGTCTTGAACTTCCCAGAGTCGCAGACCATCATGTGATTCAAAAGAACACGAAATATCATATAGTTTACCCAGCTACAGAATTTAGGAAAGCTCTACAGCAATTATGCATTCTAATTCTTTAGGGAATTAGGATTGTGTCATTTCATGGCCAACGCGACTAACTTAGATCCATGAAAAATGTATAAGATAAATTTGATAAAACCACACGTAGTAAGGGAAACAACGGAGCACTCAGAAGTTTCAGCCCATTCAAGACATCTTTTAGAGGCAATTGATTATATGGACAGAGATGAAGACAGTTGAAAGACCTGAAAACATAGAGGTCAGGCTACAATGATGTCAAATCTTACTAACCCCTGTGCCACACCAACACACACAATGTAGAGGAGCTAAGGGTGGGTGACGTGACTAGTCACGTCAGGCAAAAAAATAAGGATCTACCAAATACTCATCATACATCTAGATCAATGTAATCCAGTTAGTTTCTGAAGATTGTCTCATAATAAATATTTGGAAGTTATGTGCCCGTCGTTTCCCTTTCCTGTACTTACCAAGATATATATATATATATATATATATATATATATATATATATATATATATATATATATATATATATATATATATATATATATACTATATATATATATATATTCTGGATCTATTTCCGGTATATAAGAATGAATTAGTCTATTATGGTGAAATAACCCAGTAGCCGTATCTTATATATCCCAGATATGGTTTATAGGTGTGTGCTTATTAAGTGCCCAGAGGAGATATGTGGTTAGTGATCCTATATATGTGTTCTTAACTTTATACAGTAGAGGTTCATAGTTTTATTGATAATTTTAATGCTTCAACAAGTCATTGCTGCTGTGTTATATAGCAATGAAAAAAAAAAAGTTTAGTTTTTCTTTAACTTTTAAATACCGATTGAAGATGAGTACCAAATTGGGGTGAGTGGGGAGTAGGGGCCTTTTCTTAGGGTTTAAGTCATAAGAGGACTCAGACTTTATAAGTTAAGAGATTACTAGGTATTTGAATTAAACCATATCTTTCACCAACTATTGTAACATTTCTATATTTATATTTTATTCTACTTATTTCCATGTTATTTAATATCAACTCAGTACCGTACATGTACATCATACTACCATTGCCGGTGTTACGCCCATCAACACACCGCGCAGTCAGCTGGTATCGTAAACAGTTTGACTTTACGTATCCAAATGATTCACAGCTCATGAGGAGTCAAAACATCTTATATCCTTCTAGTGAATTTCAGTTGACCAATCATCATCTTCCCTGAGCTTATAGTCCACTTAGACTCAAAGAAGCCAATAGCCATTGAGAATTCTGTGCTGCCCCATATAAAAATATGTTCTGCACTCACACCGGGAGCCTCGCTTCACCACTTCCAGTGTTGACACTTTAGTTGACTTACTCTCTGCACTACAGGACCTTATTTACTGCTAACGTATCTTGCCATCTTCGTCTCTCATATATCAGATAACATAACCCCAACCATTGCTCAAGACCTGGGGGTATTGTCTCACCTCTCGTGTTTCTACGTGACTGGCGTAATACTCTTTCCTGTGCACTTGTGGTGATCTCCCCAGTTTTTCATATATATATATATGTGTGTGTGTGTGTGTGTGTGTGTTTGTGCTGTGTAACCTCTACTCTGAACTGGTTTTCTGCCATGTCATTATGCCTCACGTTAACTATTTGTGTAACCGTTCTTTCTAAATTTACTTAAGTGTAAATAGTTTTAAGTTATAGTTACCGTTATTTTATACTTATTTGTTTACTTCACCCCATTTACCCTAGTGGAAAACAATATTTGAGACATTGTTTTATGTAATATAGAGAAGTTGAGCTGACCATCTCTTATTGAACTCTTTATCTCCTTAAAGTTAAACTAAACAGGTCATCATAATTTTGGGGTCCTTGGTCATTAACAACTTCAATATATAAGAAAGGTATAAAGAGGCATGTAATTAATATTTATTACTGAAACTGGAGACTTGCTTAATACCTGTACACTTTATAATAGATGCCATAGATAACAAAAATGCTCTTTCATATGTGATGCTGTACACATTACATGATATATGGATACAAAACATTAAAGCCAAGATTACTGAAAAATTATGGTAAAGGTAAGATATAACTTCAATTTAAATTCTCAAGTAACATATCTACAGTATATAAATATAACTTTTGGACTTTCTTGAAGGTAAATTCAGGGGTCATATCACTTTTTTTCACCATTAATTGGCTCGTTAGGGCGGTCGCTCACGTCTCTGTTACACACTAGACATGTACTGAAAGAGCTCACACTCGGTGTCGTCACAACACTACCCTTTACTGATGCAGCTTTAGAGAAGAACTTTAACACCTATGTCTAGTATCCATATATATCTTCACCTGAAAATTAATATATTTGGGAGTCCTGGGCATTGAAAAGTAAAACATTATAACAATGATAAACAAGAAAGCAATTTGACCAAGGATAGCCTACAAAGTCATCAAATACTTATTTCTAGTAGGCTTCACTGAGTAATATATCGACACAAGTAAACCATTCGTTCTTTCCCAACTTAATTTTCTACAACACCAGTAGAATTAGTGGCTTAGTGTAGTTACTGGGTGATCATTTTTATTCGAGAATTTTAAATAAATCCCATACTAAAAATTACATCAGCTGGGAACCTAATAGTTTGCATAAATGTAGCCTAATGTTACAGAAAGACGTAACACATTAGTTGAGTTTAATGGTTTTCACTCAGTCATACCATGGTGCTCACTGTGTTTGTGTTGTATCGGTGGTTTGATTTTGTGGTTTTTATATTTTCCTTTATCGCCTTCACCAATGGGCGTCTCTTGAATGTCTCTGAACCTGTGCTTCTGTTGACTAAGTCTGATTTTAACTTCACACTCGTGCCATCACAACATTCTCTGGCAGTTTAACATGAAGCTGTGACACTTAGTGGGACGGCCATCCGCTAACTCCACGTATGTGTACATGATTGGGTAATGGCCTTTGAGGTTCTTTATAAAGTAGACAGTTGAAGACGCTCTTACCTCTCTTGGTGCATAAGGTGATGAAGTGTCGATACCAGTTATACTGACCCTCTCTCGAACGTTTTTGGCCATATAGATAGAATGTTTTCTTCCACTCAAACGTATGCATCATCAGTTTTACAACGTGAACGTTTTCCTTACGTCATTACTTCGTCGTTAGTGTCGTAACATCTAACAAACGACTGGTTGAACGGAAGCTACATATTGCCCCAACAATTGAGTAAAATCCTGTGACATGTGCCGGGAGAAACATTCCCCCATAAGAAGTCCTTAACGCGCTGGCAGGGACAAACTGATAACCACAGCTCCCACTGCCTCTGTCGAATCACAACACCCATTAACATCGCAGCTGCTGCTGTGATTAAGTGTGGCGCTACTCAAGGTGTTAAAGGAATCTACAATGTTTTTATGGATCCGATGAAGCTTATACAGGGTTCAATTTGACGCTACAATACTGTATTGTAGCGTCATAACCCATAGGGTTATGACAGTATCCAGTGGTAAAACATATTACATGCAAGTTTTCATTGTAGTGAATCTTACAAAGATATAGAATATTGAGAATTATGTATTTAATTTTGCTAAAATACCGTGAACACCACGAGACAGCATATATAACATGTTCTTCAATCTTCATAGTAGGCCTATACAGGAATTAAACGTAGCATCTTGGTTTACGTTTCACGTACAGTACATATAAAGAAATGTGGAATTTATGCAAACCAGATTTACATAGTAATTTTTAGCGTAAATACATGTTGAACCACTGTAAACTTGTATGAAGATTTTAATTACAAATAATTATTTATGTATATATCAACAGGTAGACTTACACCCTCTGCTTTTATGATGATATACATAAAAGACCTGAGTTTTTTATTAACAAGTTACAATATAGTGTGATGTTATATTCCCACTTTAACACAATATAATAGAGATCTTATATTTTTTGAATGGTGCAACAACTGGATACTAGGTTTGTTAATGGGAGAATTTTATGCTTTCGTTGGGGTTTAAAAGCTATATAATAATATTTAGTTTAATATAAAGTTTTGAATAGACGAAGAAAGCTAATTTTGAAAGCTCAGAAAGTAAGATGTGAATTAAATTTGATTTATTATCATGTGGCAATACTGCAAAGGCTGAAATACGAAAACATATAAAACGAACTAACCGCCGTGCAGTATGTATTTATGCTATTATTTTCAATGATTCTATTTTTTCGATTAAAATGTAAATTAATTTTAAACTTAAAATTGCATATATAAGCTAGTAATAGTTCACAAAGTAATTATAATAATGTGATTAATTGCAATTATTAATGGTAGGTTAATCCCTTTAACTTGTTTTCGCTTTTCAGTGAGAGTAAACCAACTGAAGAAGGATTAATATAAACACACCCTCTTGTGTCGTCTTCTACCCGAGTGATTCTCATTATTTATTGACCTTTAAGTGCACCTGTACTCCCTATTATATTATAAACACACTAAAGGTATAATTAGTCTGTGATGAACATGTGGTGGGAGTACTTATTGTGATAAAGGTTGAAATAAGTGTTTGTGTTGAGTGTAAGAGCTTGAGAGTGATTCATCTTTATGGTGTAGGATTTGTCTTGTTGGGTTTATTGTCTAAGTTATCATTATTTAGCTCTCATCTGTTGGATGGTTTGTTAGTAAGTAAAGGGTTTTATCCATTAGGTAGGGTTGATTCACGGTAAAGATCTGAATTAGTTTAGTGAAGGCCTGTGTTGTATTATCATATTACACTCAGATTTAGTGCCAATTACTGACAAAAGCTGTCGAGGAAATTCTGTACAACAAGGGGTAATATTGAAGACTGTTTCACGTCCTGGGCATCATCTTTGGGAAATCTCTCCCTAGCGGTCCGACTAATTACCCAAATATAGCCGGAATGAAGTCAAATAATGGTCCTAGATGAATAAATCGGACTGCCAATCATTTCTCGACTAGTATTTGGTGTCAGAAAGTCACACAAAATTGGAAAACCCACTTTAATCTGAGTTAATACATCGCGCGCATGTACCGAGGGAGCGAGGAATTACCCAAATGTAGCCGCAATGAAGTCAAATGATGGTCGTACAAGCGTAATTCGGGCTGTGAATCACTTTTCGATTATTATTTGGTGTCATTAAGTCACAAAAAATTGGTAAACTTAATTTAATCTGAGTTGTGTTGTGTTAGGTTAGGTTAGATTAGATTAAGTTAGGTTAGATTAGATTAGGTTAGGTTAGGTACATGCACTTGATCTATTAACGTGCAAGTAATATATATATATATATATATATATATATATATATATATATATATATATATATATATATATATATATATATATATATATATATATATATATATATATATATATATATATATATATATACAGGTATTACTGTATTATTAATATTATTTCTAATTGTTTTGAAATTACTGATTACTCAGAACTTTTCCAGTTCCAGGTGGGAACAGAGGCAAGATGGTTCGTGACCGACTGAAAGAGTTTCGAGAAATCAGTAAACGTCAGAGTACTGCTGATGAGGACGTGGTCACAATCTCCTTTGATGGGAATGATGACCAGAAAGTCCTCATGGAAAGTCTTGACAAGATTGGACCTCTGTATACACAGTTAAAGGTATGTATAATAGGGGCAACAGTTATGGTACTGTATTTTACACACACACATACACTCACATATACATGCACACACATACACACACACTTAGGTATATATATATATACACTAGATGAGCCTCAATAACTAAAACATTTCACCTGAAATCTTTTAATTCTCTTCGCTTATGTAATGCTACACACCTTACTTGCCAATCAGTCAGCTGCTAATAAACTCAAAAGTAAGATAAAGGTGTTCAATTGGTCGGTTGCTGTTCATACACCTTGAACTACAGGGTGATTCACTTACTGATAGCCTGCTAGATTGATTTATTATTTCAGCATTTGTCAGCTTACCAGCCATTTGGGTGGTTGGTCTGTTCTTTGTTACTTTTATTTTGACCTTTATTGTCCAGTGTCAGTATAGGAAGAAACCTGCCATGTACAGCCCCCCCCCCCTTTGAGGTAAATATAATTCAGTAGTGAAGGGGTTAATAGTGTTGAATATCCAATTTAGGTAATGTTAAGGGTACCATAAGTCCTTCAGTTTAAGGTTAACTTAACTTATAATCTCTACTTTTTAAGGTACCGTATACATTAGTACTGTACTGTATATTGATACTTTAACCCTTAAATGGTAGCCATCATCAGTGGACATTTCATGTTCTTTGTGTTCCATTTTGGCACATATGGGAGTGAATCAGGGAATCCTTAGCTGCTGGTTAGGAGTTAAATCTTGATATTTATTTCAGCAAATGATGGAATCAGTGCATGACCTCAGGACAATGGTACACGAGCATGACAATCGCCATAAAGTGGAAGATAAAGTCAACAGTATCAAAGCTCAGGCTAGAAAGCTACGCATGTCATTACAGGAGGTGAGTATGGAGACAGCTTTGTAGTTTACTAATGTCATTTTGCAACATTTGTAGAGGGTGTTACCATCCTTATTTAAGTTGTATTACCATATTCCAATTCCATCCCTTCATAATGTGATGGGGAGATAATTTTAGTCTTATATTTTTTATATGGGTTTTTAGTCCTATTTACATAGTTATTGCGTCATAAAATTTTCTTAGCACTGTCTAATGAGTTAATGAGTTTCATATTGTTTACAGATAAAAGCTAGAAGTGAGAAGACCACCGGGGTCACTCACCACGTAACAAAAACACATCACGTCGCTTTAGTTATCCACTTGACCCAGGTACTGCATGAGCTATCAGTAATGCAGGCTGACACCCATGACCGCCATGCTCAGTATGTGAGAAAGGAACTCATTATAACAGGCAAGTGGATAATGGTTAAAATGAAAGATGTGGGTGAGTCTGTGTGTATATGTACAGTTTATGAATGTTTCTGGTAACTCACTTGTCATTTGACTTCCTTTCTGCCATAAATGGGATTCCAATTTTTTATTCTGAAAAATTCCTCAGTTATTCTATTTTTTGAAATATTTATAAGCTAGATTAAAGGTTTCCATTCTTTGTGCACATCCATCATACCTTGCTAGTCTTACAAAAAGTATGCAATAAGCATCTGGTGGCTTTGTTGGCTATTTTCAGTCAAAATGTCATCTTAACTTTCTAAGTACTGTACTGTCCATTAGAGTGTATACAGTACCTGCACAGTCATGTATATTGTATACCTGCATTGTCTACATACATGATGAACTGTATACCTGCATTTTCTTATACATGCTGAACCAATTGTAAACTTATATGATAATTGCACTGAATAAATATCAATTAATCCCTCTACCTTTCAATAACTTTACTCTTGTTTTGTTTTGTTTTGTTTTCTTAGGTCAAGCAGGTATTGATGAAAATGAACTTGAAAGTCTCCTGGAAGAATCGACAGAAATATTTACACAAAATATTATCCAAGAGACACAAGTAGCACGGCAACAGCTTCATGATCTGCAGGAGAGACACGACGCTTTTATTAAATTGGAAAAATCTATCACCGAGTTGTATCAGTTATTTCAGGTATGGTGAATGAAAGTCCCATTAATAAAGTGCTTCTGTAGGGAAATTGGATAAGAGCTGTCTTTGTAATACAGGGGTACAGTATTGATGTAATAATTGTATTGTACTAGGACATTAACTTTAATAACTGTGGCCATCATCAGTGTAGAGACAGTGGCTATCATCAATCAGTGTTTTCACATTCCTCGTGTTCCATTTTTGTGCATACTTCAGGGAATAGGGAATCCTTATCTGCCAGCTAATGTTGAATTTTATTTTATTGCAATTATTTCCAGTTACTTGACCGATGTTAGTAATTCTTGATAATTTTACAGGAAGTGGCTCTATTGGTACAAGAACAAGGAGAGACTATAAATAGGATCGAAAACAATATATTTGAAGCACAGACCAAGACAGAGAAGGCAAAAGTAGAGCTGGTGTCTGCTAGGATAAATCAGACGAAAGCGATGAAGAAGAAGTTTATAATCGCTCTCATTGTTGGAGTGATCCTGCTGATTGTCGCCCTCATCTTAATTTTCTCTGTATGTGATTGTTGTTGAGTATTTTATATATAATATTTAGAGATTGTAATATGTGTGTGTGCGCGTGTGCATGTATGTTTCATCCCAAGAACTTTGTACCTTTATATAATACAGTACAGGATGCTTTTAATTCTTCAGATTGTTAATTGTGTCCAGTCATTGGTACTCTTAACACCATACAATATATCCAAATTTCCTGGGACTGTTCTTAAGATATTTTGTAATTTATCAGTTTTTGTCATCTCAGTGTGCAGGTGTATGTGTGTATACAGTATACAGTAGTTATGTTCCCCCTTATTCTGTTTTCATGATTATTATAACTTCATATCTCATACTGCATTTAGTCTGTTTAATTGTAAAACTCTTCTTGGATGCAAAAGTAATATGTTAGGATATTATGTTCCTGGGTTAATGCTTTCAGTTTGATGTTGCATTGGCAGTGAGTATCAGGATCTGTGGGTTTGTCAAATGTTTACAACTAAAATAGGTTCTTCTGAGCCATTATAGTACAGTATTTCCTCATTTGTCTCTTCATTTAGTACCCAGTTAACTATCTTATATATGTGTTTTGGTTTGTCAGGTGTGGGTTTATGATCTATCCTTACTAACATATTTTATATTTGTACAAAAGATTAAGAGTTTGAAATACACTTAACATAGTTGTGTACTACTGTGTTAATTGTCATACTGTAGGTAAAGTATGACCCACAAGGAGTCCATTAGACCCATTTTCTGTACTGAGCTTATGAATACACTTTACCATAACACTAATTTTTGAACATGCTGGACATGTTTTTGTTTTGTTTTTATCATACTAGACATAGTATGGCATGCTCATTATGAAGCTTCAGTGCTTTTGACGTGATTGGTAAGTTATGTTTCATTAATACCGGTATGAAGATTAGATTCCATTAGACTTCTTTTCGTTTTTGAAGTATATTCAACTGATAATGTGGCGTATATTGTATTTTGATTTATAGTTTCTAGACTTTTAACTCCCTTTTGTATATATATACATTTCTTTATTTATTCATTCATTCATATATTTTTTATATGTTCATTAAAAGATAGTTAAATGCTTCATTCCTAATTATATTGACTTATCATATGTTCAAATTCCATTAAGTAAAATTAGTAGGTAATCTTTCCTGTCTTTAATGTCTGTCCCATACTTTCATCCAGTTCCATATATTATCCTGATCTAAATGGATTTCTTTGTCCTTTACACACAATGGTACTAATAAATCAATTGCTTTGCTTTGGAACCTTGAGGTCAGGACACTTGACAGTCAAAACACCCCATGAATGCAGATTATTTTTCTCAGGGTCCCTCTTTATTTGATGAAACTTTACTTACATTGATAGGATAGATCAAACACTTCATTAATCACACGTGTGGACATTTTCTTTTCAGCTTCATGGACTAGAATCGTATCAGTAATCAGGGCACCAAGTAGTTCAGAGTTATATACCTTCCAAGAGATTGACTGACTGACTGACTGGTCCCATATAAGATTAACTGACAATTTAGGTCTATAGCCTAGCTGACTGTACAACAAAATCCAGCATCAGATGTGATTACTGACCAAATCTTACTCAGTGTAGGACTGTGGGAGGGGAGGGTTATCATCTGTAGTCAACACAGAAAGTGTCATAGGCTAGCGTCTTGAAGTTCAGGTCAATTGAGGTCACATGTAGTGCTGCAATAGGAAGTCCAGGTCAATCAGGGTCAAGTATGGTAAGTATTGTATGACCTATCTAGATAAGCTCATAATTATATATGTATAAACCTTTGACTTCTAAGCTATAGGATTTTTGTTTTATAAATGTTCATTAATGAAAACCTAGAGTGCCCTGATTATTGAGGTTACACTGTACAGTACACTCCATTTGAAAAGTTATAGGTCCTCCACTTACATGCAGAGTATAAAGCCTTATACTTTTTGTTGTTGATTAAAGTAGAAGTCCTGTACAGTATATATGTATATAGAGAAGTTTGCATCATTTAATTGAAGTGTTACAGTGTTTACTGGCAACAATATTAGCTACCATCTTTACTTTTATTGTTTAATATCATGGGATGATAATGAATCAGCGAGTCCATTTATAGTTTGAACTGTGATGTAATAAAGTGTTTATTTTTAATTTTTACGGTTATACATGTGGCACCTCCATCACCTCCCTTTCTTTTTTCAGTTTACTGGATGAGAGTGAGATGAATCCACAAACCTGTAGAAATACTTTGTCTCAACTAAGACTTTGCCTTTCCCATCATCTTACGTGGGCAGCAAATGAACTGTGATCTATTTCCGTCTTCAGCAGCTGTGCTATGATTTCATTGTGTGCATACTTGAAGCTCCCTGAGAGAACATTCACCGTCTCGTTTCTTCAATATTTAAGGTGCTATGGATCTCTAACATAGTGTGCCTCTCCTCTAATGTTAACTTATAACACAGAAAGTCCCACTAGTGTTTTGTGTTTGAAGTATAACTGATCCTTGATGTATGTTAGTCTGTGTGACATGACTGTGTTGCCTTTTAACATGTGACATGGCTTATCCCTAGAGTGCCTGAGCTTGTGATGTGGTATAATGTCGTCCGTAAGGGTTGTAAATATAGATCACCCAAAAAAGTAATGATTTCCTGGGGCTTTAGTAATTTTTCTGCACAGCTGATAAGTGTGTGAATACTGAAAACAGAATTATTAATTTTTCATGAGGATGTTATAAGCTTTGTTGTCATACATTAAAATCTCATAGCTAGTTTAAAGTGTGGTATTTAATAATGATTAAGGTAATGATAAATGGAGCTGTGATAGATTACATACGACCAAGTTACATTCATCTCAATTTTCAGCTTTTGGGGGGGGCAGCTCTGAGAATGTCTTTCCTGACCTACAGAGAAAAATACTATATACTCTCCCAGCTCTAGCTCACTCACAGGACCCCCATCTTGTGTGCACTAACCACTCATCTTTACCCACAAATGTAGCTGATTAATGAACACCCAAATAAGATTTATTACATATTTTACACAAGTAGTAATCATGAGATATACTCCACAAACAAACTCGTAAAATATAAATATTCTGGCATTTGGTTTTGGATGGTTAATGAATTAAAGTCAATTGGTTGTGTGTTAAAGAACAGGACCATAATGTGGAATTTTATACATTTGTAGGATTACTTCAGGTTTTAAAGGGTTTTATATACAATAGTCAAAATTACCTCAGGCCAGTTGAAGTATGGCCATATATGTACTCCTGACTTGATATGTGAGTAATTGATGTTATTTAAAGAATCATAATGTACTAATAGTAAACATTTGACTATAATATCATTGAAAAAAGTAGTATACTATTCACTTAAACATAAAAATTGTTTTTTAAAAGGAAGAACACACACAGATCAATATACAGTACCATAATTTTTGCTGTACAGTATTAGAGTGCAACATTTTCCTTCATTTTATGATTTTGTTTTTCCTTATTAGTTATGGTAATGGTATGTATCTGATGTGAGAATTTTTAAGAGATCAGATCAGGTCAGGAGTTCAGTATCGGCAATATAGTGTTGGAACCTGTGTGTATAATAGGCATGTGTACTGTGCCGATGGACCTGAAAATCGGTGTCATCGTCAACCACCAGTCCATCAACTGAAGCATCCATAAATATTCCAGTGTTTTGGGGGAATACATATCACCCCAACTCATTTGAATTTTTATACATTTTATACATGTTTAAGTTGTTGGTATGGCTGATATTTGATCCCATACATGCACTATAAAAGTCTTCTTAACTTTCAAACTTAAAAAAAAACCAGTACAATATGCTACCAGCTCTGAACCTTTGAAATAGATAGCCTGAAGATTCTAACCCCCCTCCTCACCCCAGCCTATTTCACCTACAAGATTAACCACCCTAAAGCTATTTTGGGGATGGGGGTTAGATTAGTGTTAGGGGAGTTAAGCTTTAGATGAAATAAGCTGGGGACTTGGGGGAGGTCATCGGGGGATACTTTGATACAACCTCTAAATATATCAACCCGTTTAGTAATGAAATACACCTAACAAACACAGAAGATGAAATACAAAAAAAAAATTTCACATTGCTGTAATATGTAGAAAATCTTGTCATCACTATAGATATAAGATCGATATATTTTTCCTACACTGATATTTTTTAATTTATTTTGTACGTCTTGTATACTGTATAGCACAATATGCATATCCTCACCTACTAGAAGTTACCATCAAAATTACCTATTGGGTGGAAACTTAACTGTACACATGAATTACTGGGAATCCTTGTGTCTCACTTGGCCACTTGGTTAGGTTAGGCCACTTGTTAATGATTCTGTACTATCTCTATTTTCAGACATTCATTTAACACGACTATATTACTGTTTATATGTAATTTTTCCACTTGTTTTCTCTTACCTAGTTGACTGGTGCCTTAACATTGCCAGTACGTACTTGTTTCGGAACAGTTATGTTGCCTTGATACAATTTGATCTGTGAAGGTTTGATGATGATGGTGTGTGTATGTGCATTTATATTACTTGTTTTGCTTAGAATATTGAGGAAGATAGAATATTGATTGATATAAAGTACTGATTTTTTTTATATATAGCCAGTGTTCATTCTATATTATTTTGTTCCCCTTGTTAAAAAAAATAGTATGTGTGGTTTATCATGTTCATCTTGAGTACCTGTAGAGTACGCCCATCAGAGATCATATATATCTAATAAACGTAATCTTTTGAAACTGTCTATCTAGAAGCAGTATATCTGGGGCCGTATCTCTAAACCTTGAAAGACATTAATGTAGTGTTTTTAAGTTCTTTTATATCTGTGAGTCAGGTTTATTCTTTTCAGTGTTCAATTCTCTTAATCCTCATCAATGTAAAGTAAGACTTTAATTTGTGATTTCCTTAATAATGTACAGTTTTGAGTTCAATATAATTTTAGGTTTAGTAATTAATAAACTTGCTACATCTCTGTTAACAAAATGCTTGTTGAAATATTGAAGCTGAAGCATTTCTATTAACTAGCTTCATTATTTCCTAGCAGACTGAAGTAGTGGGATTAATATTCCTGATTTATTTCTCAGTTATTTCCTCATATCTCACCCTTAATATGAAGGATATTTTGGATGTCTCTAAATGTTGTAATGTCAGAACTGTACTTATTTTGCACATAGAATGATTACTAGAATTTACAGACTGCACAAATGAATTGGTAATTTTTACATTTGTCTGGATGTTCCTGTCTTTCACCTTGTCAAGTTCAGCTCCTATGTTCTAAAAGACAATGAAGACCTGTTGTTACTTTCCTGATATCAGCATCATTGTGCAGTCAAGATTTTGCATTAGTTTCCTATTCTTTAACAAATGCTCTAGTTCATTCCCCTTTTTTATTTTCTAGAGATAAGACGTTTATTCTCCCTTCTTTTATCTTTAGTTCCCGACAATCAGTCAGCCACTTCGTAAATGGTCTGCTTGAAGTGAAAATTGCCCTCCTAATAGTTCCTGACATATTTCCTCTACAGTACAAGCACATCATATATGTTCAATTAAGGTAAATTTGTGGAGTTGTCGCTCAAGTTGGTAAGGAAAAATGAATTGTGTATATATTTTCTAGTACGTACAATGGATAGTCATGAAAAATTAAGGAGATCCTGAAGGTTAATGAATGAGAGGAAAATGTAATTTATGAGGTGTTCATTTATTTGTCTTTTGTAGAGTTAATTAATGTTGAATATTAAAAAAAACACTAATGTCGATAAAAAAAGCTGTAACGCTACATAATAAATTTTATTAGATGAAGAAGTTTACGGTATATATAGAAGCAGATTTTGTAGGGTGAGAGTTTTTCTGAAGAGGAAAATAAAATAAGAAAATTTAGAAGGGTTCCAGTGTTTTGTAAACTTGGGAAATTTATTTGTATGGATGTTGGAAAGTAGAAATGTGTTTCAAGAATCAGACAGGTGGTAGTAGTGTAAAGACTTCGATAAGGTGCAATAATATATGTGTAAACGTGTGAGGTACAGTCTTTTGCTGATATATAGACTAGACTGAAAAGACAGATAATGTAATACTAAATTTACAAGGTGGGAAGAGCGAAAGTAGTAGAAATTGTATTATTGAGCAAGAGTGGATAGTGAAGAATGCATATGTGAGAGGAGTGTTTGGCACAGGAAAATGGGCATGTGCAAATAATAGATGGGAATAGAATGATGAGAATATATATATTTGTGTGAGAGGAAAGAAAGGAGGTGCAAATAGATATTGAAAGGAAGGTAGAAAGACAGTGAAAGCGACTGAGTGCTCAGGGGTACCATGAGAAATGCAGTGGGCAGAGTAGTGCATTAATAAATATATTTGTAAGAGAAACTAGCTACCCTGCTGGACAGTGGGAGATATAATATTATATGTATATAGAAGAATAAGAAATATGAAACCACATTTGCATTTTGTGTTCCTACGAATTTTATACCAAGCAGATACTAGTGTCATGACTCAGTAGTGTCTTATCTTGTTTTGCTCGCAATAAACTGTTTCTTCACCTCTCTATGCAAATCAGACACCCAATTCATACCATGACCTGTGTTTTATGTTGAAACAGTTACTCACACCAATAAGATTAGAATATATGGGCAAGACGTTATTAAATACACTGGCAGTGTCTGATCGTGTTAGTCATCCCTGGTCTCATCTTTACTGATTAACATAAGGAGTTCTTTAAGTGTGGTTGATGCAGACAAGGGTCACATGTTGGTCACCCTTGTTATGTTATAATCTGTTAAGAACAAACTTGTGTTATTTTTCCATTTATTTTTGTGTAACTGTTTTCATACTCACTCAATATGCATTTATGCACATCAGTCTGCCATCCTTATTTATGATAACTGTATTATATCTATGAGGAACTAATAGAACTCCATCCAAAGTTTCTACACCGTGTATGTTCACCAATTCAACTTACACACGCACACACTAACTATAACTAATACATATACACACATGTAATCCTGTAGCCCATGATTGTGATCCTCCAATGTTTAATCCTCTCCCCTTAATTATATTTACTCCATCCATTCATGTATACAGTACTGCCTTTAGTTTTCTCTTCACATTTCATCTCTTGTAAGTGATTTCCTGTATATTCTCAACAGACTATTCACAATGCCTATCTCTGAAGTCCATTCCAGTAGATTAAGATTGAATGTGTTTTGTTATTCACCATCACTCATGCTTTGTAATCACCTTCTAAATATCCCTTATACTGTATTTCCCCATATTTACTCCATATATTAAGCTGTAACTAGCATCCCATGTCTAAACTTATTTCATGAAACATTATAAATCAATTCCATACATTTGCTCTTAACTATATAGTAATCTTTCTTGCCATTCCATATTTATTTAATAAGTGTTGTAACTTGTGCTGCGATGGCATAACTAACAACACCCATGATATTTATAACATTCCATTAGATTATGTGTTAGTGGGTATATTTTCTTGTGTGAGGTAATCTATTTTATAATGGTAGTCTTGAGTGTTTATAAAGTGGCTTATTTGACATCTTTATAATCTAACCCATCCACTTTTAAGGGGAGGAATGAAAGCTAACATGTGGACTCTTTATTTACCTGCAAGTTTGGCTGTCACCTACACCCCTGACAACATGCCTTCATACAGTAGCCCATTTTAACCACAGCTCAGTAATTGGAGACATTCATATTACCTGTCAAATATTTCAGCGACTTATGTATAATTATTGTTTTTATAAATGATAAAGCTCATTTGACTGTCGTGTTTTTATTTTTATTTTCAATAATTTAGCGAGGTGTATAACCTAGCTAATCTGAAGTGTCCATTAAAGTTGTTTGCTGCTTTCCTTCTCTGGCCATTTTTTTAATTCTGGTAAATGTTGATATAATACATCCCCCCCCCCCACCCCCTTTCTGATAATATAAATCATCGAATAGAAGAAAATTTTGCATAGTTTGAGCATAAGAAGAGACAGACAGAAGAGGGTAGAGCTTGATTATGCTTATTTCAAGGTACCCAAAAAAGATTACTTACCGTAGTATCATCATGTCTGTCTGCACACAGGGAAAATAATGATGCTAATGGTATCTTATCTGTGTTAAATGTTATTGTGTCATTAGCTTGTGTGTGTTTGTAAGTTAGTAATTCTGAACTTCTCTATTGAATGTAAAAAAGAAATTGTATTGTTTTATTTGTCAATGCCGTTCAGTGTTTGTGTTGTTGGTTGTGCGTACATCTTACAGTAAATCCTTATGTTTTGTAATTTAACTTTCACTTAACACAAGCAATGTCTGGGCTGCATTTTTTTTTTGACATTGCCATTGTGTTGTAGAGGTCTTGTGGCCTATCCAAAGTATATTTCTCCATAGATAACATTTTTACTTTTTGAAGAAGAAGAAATAAAAGCTAATATTTAAAAAATATATGAATGGTAGATAATTATACTGTACAGTATGTAAGTTTCATCCCTTTGTGAGTCAACAATATTATACTATACATATCTTATATTCCAGAATAAAATTGGCTTTCATGGAATATTCTTTGAAGAGATAGTTGTTGTGTGTGCTGTATTGTATTTATCCTTTTATTTTTGTTCTTTTTAGAGAAGTATGGTGGATTAAGTTACAGTAAAGTCTGTTCAGCAGCATAGATACTGCACATTAGCCCGGTGTTCATGTGCTCCCAGGTACACACGTTGAGCTTTAGCTTAAGAAGATTTAGCTGCACATTGTACAATATTCCTTTAGTCAGGCAGATATATTGTCAATTAGTAAGTCAGCAAATTAATTTCTACTGTGATTTTTTTTTAATGACAGAGGGATCTTAGTTTATTTATTTAAGAATCATTAACTGTACTGTACTGTACTTTTTATTAAAGTTTATTACTGTTTCTTTAGGTAGTGACAGTTTAAATACTGTATGAAATTTGTGGATGGAAACCTAAAATATCATACAGTTACAGGTCAGCAAATTTTATTATTATTTTATCAATCATTTCACCGCTTATAACATATTAGCCATTTGGGCAGTTGGTTTGATTTTTATTGTCCTGTGTTAATACAAGAGAGAATTTGAGTGCCTGGAGAAAACCTGCCATGTTTGGTAGTGTCTCACTGTACAACACCTTTCTCACATCTGTTCTCGGCTGGGATTGAACCCAGGACACTTTAGAGAGAGATACACTAGTTATCACTGTACCATCAACACCCCCACATTGTGTGGGGTCAATACATCTTGGATCCAAATATAACACCAGATATACATTATATGCCTTTTATAGTTCTTTTCTTTTCAAAATACAAGTATTAAGGTTTATTCATTTCATTTAAACAATCTTTTTATTTGTTTGCGACATCCTTAAGTTGAGGTGCAGGAAGCAGAATTGGTTGTGTACAGTGATAGTATGTGTGCTTCTCACTATTACATCCTGGGTTTGATCCCCATGTCATATGTGAGAAGGGTGTTATCCAGTGTAACCCTACCATGCATGGTCATAACAAAGAACAGACCAAACACCCGAACGATTAGTAAAAATGGTAGAAATGTTCACATTTAAAAACATTTAGCAGTTTACTGAAGCCTAGACTATGTTGAAGCAGCTGTGATATAACTATGATAATTGTTGATGTCACGTATAGTAATTTAGATTGGAGGAAGTTAGATAAGCAATGAGGCTGTGATGTTTGCTTTACTCTTTTATAGTTACTACACACAACTCACAAAGCCATTCATGATAAGGCACTATTGTACAATCACTAACATCCACAGTCAATGGTATTCACAATCCCTAGTATCCAGGCATGTTGTCAAAGTTCCGCTATTGAACCTGGATAAATAAGGAAACAATTAGCTCGGCATAACCAAACAATTAATGACTTGTGCTATAGTTTCAGAGTCATATACCGTCTCCACGGGAAGGAATGAATAGCGGATCGGGACTATTTTTCATGGGTAAATGTAAAATAGTAATTGTCACGAACTTTATGGAGTTTTGGCTTGTTCCTGGAAAAAGCTAAATGTAAATTATTCTTGTGTCAGTGGTGTCATGAGCAGCCTTAATAACACTCCAGAATCAGGAAGCAAATGGTACTTAATATTTTATACACTATTTATGAAGCTCGGAATCAATCCTCGGTTTGGATTACCTGATTTTAATAACATGTTTTGTACAAATAAACCCATTTCACAGTTGCTGCCTTCTGTTTTATTTTGTATCCTAGATGTAAAAAAATGCACTGAGAGGTGGCAGCGGTGAGAAAAGCAAATCAAGATAGAAAAATGCTCCTTCAAGTGAACAAATCTCATGTACATCCCAGTCTGGATTACTGTATACAGGCATGGAAACCCTCCCTCTAGAAAGATCAAACATCCCTAGAAAAGGTGCAACTCAAAGCCACTAAGATGATTCTGAAATTATGTCATCTCGATTAACCAAGTAGACTGAGGGCCTTAGGACTAACAACCCTTCAGACCAGGTATAATAGGGCAGATTTCATAAAACATTCAAAATCCTGGAATGAATGGAAAACATGAACCTGGGACATTCATTTGTGATGTTTGATTATTGCAGGTTGTTGGTGTTTCTTGTTAATATATTGATTCTAACATTTCCTTTATTACTCCTCTCAATACCTGAATATTGTTGGATGTACAGTGATGGAGCAATATGATAAACATGATATTGAATTTAATTACTGGCATTTGGAAGCACTGTGCTAATTTATCTTTTATGTTTCAGGTGTCGTGGCTAAGAACAACCCCTAGTCATCAAAGGAAATTTAGCAACTTTACAACATGAAGGTTAGTAGTGTGTCCCAAACAAAATGCATCACAGTGTTGTAGTGTGATCCATTACAAAACATGACAACTGAACAGCTTTGAATAAAAGAAGTGGCAATTTTGACCAAATCTCATATGTTAATTAACTTCAATAAACCTCCAACTTTTATCAAATCTTAACTGTTCAGTAAAATCTAAACCATTCTTATAATTATTTACCTTCTGTTGATGTTGGCAATGTACACCATTTTTTCTAACTGCAACAATAGTTCACAAGACAAAGCTTCCTTCCATGTTGGCAAATGCATTCAGGATTATATGGCACGTGTAGTCATTGGCATTGTAATAGTTAAGAAAACTAGGGAAAACAATCGTATATATATTTTTCCTTTTAAATCTGAATATTTCTGCATCTGCACAGGACAGTTGTACAGTACATGTGTATCCTGCATTGTATACATAGAAAATATAATACATAACAGTATAGATTTGAAAATAATTAGTGTTAACAATGTGCAAAGTGTGTTCAATTCACAATCACTTCCCTTGGTAAACAGTCAGAGCTACCAACAGTAAGACACATTGAATAATATGTTGGAAAATTAATAAAATATAAACTAACCCATTCAAACAATAAACAGAACACTAAACGTGGATGAGAAATGTCTATGAATTTATTTTTAATGTACTTTAAGAAGTTGAAATTATAAACAAAACAAAATAGCATTCTATTTTCTCTCTCCAACAATTTCCTTTGAACTGATTTTTCATTTATTTACATTTACTGTTTAGCTTCTAAATCAACTGTAGTTTCTTCATTCAACACTGCTGAAGTCGCCTCAATCTCTACTTGTCACAGAAAACCACCACATCAACACTGCTTCACCTACTCATCAAGAGGTCCCTGAAGGTAGGCAGCTGGGTTCTCATCTATTATCTTTACTACTTACCACTTCCTTGTTTTTTATTCCTCTTGACTTTGCTTCATCAGCCTTTGTCTCCAATCAAATCTTTATTCCGACCACAGGATGTTTTGCTATTTTTGTCAGTGTTTTCAGTTTTTGATGATTTTAGACCACAGTTGAATTGCAGCCGCAAGAGGGAGTCATAGTTATGATTGAGTTTACGAAGAAGTGTTAGTTCCTCTCTACTCTAGGTGTACGAACATGAAACATTATAATATTAAACATGAGGCAAAATAGGAAGTACTTGTTAACCATAGGATGAGCTAGGGGCTGCAGGTGGAGCTCCATAGGATGGGCTAGGGGCTGATGCAGGAGGTGCTCCATAGGATGGGCTAGGGGCTGATGCAGGAGGTGCTCCATAGGATGTACTTGGGGCAGCTTTAGGGGGCGCTCCATAGGACGTACTTGGGGCAGCTTTAGGGGGCGCTCCATAGGATGTACTTGGGGCAGCTTTAGGGGGTGCTCCATAGGACGTACTTGGGGCAGCTTTAGGGGGCGCTCCATAGGAGGTACTTGGGGCAGCTTTAGGGGGTGCTCCATAGGAGGTACTTGGGGCAGCTTTAGGGGGCGCTCCATAGGACGTACTTGGGGCAGCTTTAGGGGGCGCTCCATAGGACGTACTTGGGGGAGCTTTAGGGGGTGCTCCATAGGACGTACTTGGGGCAGCTTTAGGGGGCGCTCCATAGGAGGTACTTGGAGCAGCTTTAGGGGGCGCTCCATAGGACGTACTTGGCTTCCCCTTGCCTTTACTCCTGCTTCGACCCCTACGAAATAACCCAAAGATTGGTGATCTACGCCTCCTCTTCAAGGGTTCAAGGTCACTGAGGTCAGCAAGGTCACCGCGGGCTGGAAAAAAACAACATTAGGTGGAAGTTGTTTGGACATACTTCCTAGCCCCCATTAGTCCCTGTTCACCTAGCAGTAAAGTAGGTACCTGCTGTAAGTCGAAAGTTGCGAATTCGTATTCAGGGACAAGTTGTTGGAGCTTCCAATAACTTGAAGACATAAACCACTGACTCTTCAGGCTTCTACGCCCTTAACTCATGAGACATAAAGGCAAGCATGAACTTAGCATGCTTCCCTGTTGGGCGCTGTAAACGCTTCTGCGCTTCACCTTACACAATGATGTAGGGGAGTGCCCAATAAAAAAAAAAAAAGGATATGTTTAGGTTCTTGGTAAGGATAATGGAGGACCTCTGGAGGATAAAATAGAACCAGGAGGATTATAATGATGAACAGAGGTGTTAGTGTGTGTGAGGTGTAACAGGATAATTGACAGAACCTGAAGCAAAGTCGACAATTAAGTATAAGAGATAGCAAGGTCTGTTTGAAGTAAGAAATTAAAAATATCAGCATTAGTTTAAGGCGTGTGCATAAGGAAGATTAATAAATACGAAAGATAATAAGAGTAAGAATATAAATATTAGGTAAGAGGGTGTAAGTATATTGGATAATTGTAAGGAATTAAGGATAGAAATGTATGGATGAATAGAGAGAGTAAGATAAATGTTGATAGGACTCACGGCTAATATTTTCTTCATCTCCAATGTACTGAGTAATGGAGAGACCATCCTCCTCCCCCAGCACCAGCACTGCCACCGCCACCACCACCGGGATCTGCCAGGGAGATGATCAGACGTGACTTACTGCTGACACACCAATGGAACATATCACTGCTTACACATCTCTGGTACACTGATGTCATGATCATGGTAAGTCACTAGTAGATTATTAACAAGGAGCAGTAAACTCTCGTTGTTTTGGACGCTTCTGTTGTAAGGGTCATTCAATAATTTTGTATTGGAATTAAAGAACAAAAAAGATCGGAAAAACACGTAAAAAAATCAATGTAACAACACACTACATACCACTCTTAGCAGTAACATGGAGACCCTGTGATAATATTAACTGAGATAAACAAATTTGGTCGTTGGTGTGAGGAATGATGCTGTGACCTGCCTGGGGATGACACCGTCGGTAAGTGATGGTCTAGAAGCACTGGTACTCTATTATATACTTTACTTTCACTCTCCTGGGGACGGTTGCCAGATAGTGCTTTAGGGAGGCTGTGTTTTTTGGTGTGTGTGTGTGTATTTTGCCTATTTGTTTATGCTTTTGTTGTTTACATAACCTTGTGTACGTGTGTATACATTCATATGCTATGACTGTTTTTTGCATGGACTAATTCTTATAACATTACAAGAGATGCCAAAATACTACTACTACTACTACTACTACTACTACTACTACTACTACTACTACTACTACTAGTCTACTACTACTACTACTACTATGGACAAACAAAAACAACAACAATAATACTATGCTGACCTTCTCCCCTCACCTTTAATTTTGACCTTCAATTCTGACCTAACTTGAGCTATTGAACTGAACCATTTTTAGGGCCTTTAAATGATTGGTTAGGTTAGGTTAGGTCTGGCACTCACTACGTAATACTGCAGGTAGTCTGGATTGCGTGCGTCAGGTAGTCTGGATTGCGTGCGTCAACATATCTTTCAGTGGGTCAGTATTAGTGTAAGAGTGGTGGCGTAAGTGTGTTTGACATCACTCGTACTGTATGCCGGCTCTCTGGTTCATCTTCAAGAACACCTTCAGCTCCGAGAAGAGAGAGACCATTGACTCCTTCAGCCAATAAATCAACAGACTACAAAAAAACACCGTATTTCCCCAGGGTACGGAAGAGACATGCATACATACAGAGACATTATGTACATACAGTATATATATAAATGAAGCGTCATGTCAGGGATGAGGTGTTTTACAGGAGGAACTGGTGCATATTATTACCGGGCCAGCTGACTCTGCCATCCCAGAGAGGAGTCACACGGGCGCGCTGATGTCATCCTCGTTGCACATACATTACATAAGCGGGGCTCTCTGTATCTACACTCTTAAATATTGTAGTAAGTGATCAGATTCTTTTTTGCAATCAGTCATTAATATAGATACTAGTTTTAATTGACTGGCTGATTGGATAATATCACTAGAGCTACATGTACAGTAGCTAAAACAACTATCTGTGCAGGTGGGGGTCGATATGCCCTCATATACCAAAATTATCGTCTATGGTCTCATATTTTTTCCCACAAAGTAAGCACAGATAGTTGTTTTAGCTACTGTGCAGTTAAGGAACAGTTTAAAGATAGTAATAACATTTTTTTGATAATTCATCTCAGTAATTATTATTAATGAACTGGATCGTTTCTTACTACATACATTAACATTGGGTTATAGTTACTGTCTTGTATATCTTTGGTTTCTCTTTCCTCAGCAACCTTCTATCACACCAAATCCTTCAACCTCCCTCTACATAGTCCATTCTACTCTCACTCCCTCATTTCCCTCCTCACAACTTACTCCCGCCTTCAACATCGAGCCCAATTATTTTAAGCTTGTCCACTACATCATATCGTCATTTCTCGCATCCACAATTTTGATCATAATTGTCCTCTCCTGTCTCTACACAATATTACATCTATTTTGTTAGCAATACTCTCAAAACTCCTGCCACTATAACAATCCTCTATGGGGGTTTTATTCTGTTCCTGCTGTCATCATCCATAAATAGGAGCTGCCACAACCACCAATCACCCATATTCTAACTCAATACATCCATCACAACGACAAACAGAAAGGGACCAAATACTGAACCTTGACATACGCCAACTCTCACTTTAAGAGGGTGTGAGTCCTCGTATAAAATCCTTACTGTTGTTTTAACTCCCTTAGTTCATCTTAATCATCCTAACCATACCACCCCCCTTTCATCCTCACGCACCAATCTACCATTTGACTCGAGATATCTATATTCACCATCTACAAACACAGCTTATTTCTCTCTATTACCATTTTTCCTGGATTTCAAAGCAAGATATAGATAACATACAGTGATTCTTTCTACCCTATATGAATGCACACTGCTGCTCATTGATGGTCATGAGCCGCCTCACATGTGGTCCACTATACACGCTCCACCACCACCACCGCCACGCGCCATCAACTTAATCCTAGTGTACAGTTTTCACAGTTCATATTGTCATCCTTCCGCTTCTACAGTAAAGGCTGACACACACATGTTTGTAATACTTCTCTCTCTCTCTCTCTCTCTCTCTCTCTACACACACACACACACACACACACACACCGAAAAACTTGTGAGTGACTCAGTATGGTGATGTAAGATGTGCACACTACCAGAAGCGCTGTCGTCACCCATGTTTCCGGCCATCTTCTGAGTGGAACATCTTGCTTTAAAAACACTTCACTGTCGTCACAAACCAATCACTGTATCAGATATATTTGGATATCAGTCTGTCTTTAGATGGGTGGCGGAGTCATACCACAGTAGGGAATAAGCTGTACAGGTATATAAGAACACCCCTTCGATCCTCTCTCCCAAAGTGTCTGGTCTGATGTGTGGAAAGGTTTAACGTAAAAACCCTTGAAGGTTGAGATTGCGTTCCGGTGACTAGTTCTGGGTGTGTTTTGTAGTTCCCTGTAGTTAAAGTGTCTAAAAGTATCGATTCCGGTAGATAAATGCTCTTTGTACCAAGCTTTCAATGGTGATGTAAAAGTAAGCACTAGACAACAATATTCTGGTTGAGTGAGTCGATGTACTGTACCCCTCTGAACGGTGTCCTCATCAGCTTGGGGCATCTTGTTTCAAACTTTTCCCTTTTAACAAACCTCCTATATCTCTTCAATGTGATAATTGGTCTAATAAACACCAAAAATCATCACTTAACTGTTAGAGCGTAGTTATATTTCATAACATCAGCACACGTCACAGAAAAATCTATATACTGTATAATGCATAAGGAGAATAACTTAATAAGATAGTCTGCAATATTGAAATTATAAGCGATGGAAACATGTACCGTCAATTCTCTCTCTCTCGCCCTGCCGATTAATAGTGAGGCTCCCACAAATTTATTATTACGATAGAACATTAGTAACACAGCTCAACAATCTGATATAAGGCTTAAGGTAAGTGTCACCTGGTCACCTCACTGAAAACATAACGTGACTTAACACGAAATGACTGTGACATCTGACTGTAACTGTTCTTTTATCTCCAGTCAAGGAAAGAATGAATGTATGATATGTGAATTTTATATGAACACATACAGAATTATCGCTTAAAATTCCACCGTGAACTTATTATTCTCGTGTTTGTTGTTTAGACCATACTGAAGGATAGGTGCTAGATAAATGAGCTGACTTAGAGAGACCGCCCCAGAATGCAGGTGAACGCAGTCTTAACTAGGAAGAGTCCTGGCTGAGTGAATTGTCATCTACCTTCCTGTTTAGACTCATGTCGGTGGTGAAATATAGAAATTAGATGAATTCGTAATCACAACAGATGGCTGGGTAACGACAGACCAAAGCTGCTGTGTACACTTTCACTGGTGTTTGTACACGTGTCACCTCAACAGATGATTTGTTTCACCACAGTTTGATGTCATAACAATAAAGACCGTAATTATGACCAATAGTGTCTATGGATAACGTAGTTAGATCATTCTCTGATGTAACTCAGTTTTGAACGGTGTTATGTTGTTGGATCTAGAAGCCGTGATTTAAAACGGATCTGAAGTTTAAATATGTGGAATAACCTGAAGATTAGCTCCCAAGTTTATTTCACCCGATGATTAACATCCAAACGTTACCAGTGGGATAGGTTAGCGTTAGGATGGGTGTGTGGTAAGCGTCAGTTAGTTGTTATATTATATAAATCACTGTTTATAGGGTTATAAACCTTAATCAAAAGGTCTTAACTATCCGCCATAATTATAATACGATTTAGCGAAAGGAGTTTAGTAGCCCAACCTGGTAGTTAAAATGCTAAAACAAAAGAACTCGGTAACACTGCTAATTACAAGCTGTCGCCCAGTATGTACTGTAGTGTGATAGCACTATATTGTTCCAGAACTGATTATATTGATCAGATGCTGTTGGCATCTGATCAACTAACCTATTTCTTTTGTCTCCCAGAGAATGATGTGTTGATGGTGATGGTGGAAAACTTGTTATTATAAATAGGCTAACATTCTACCTCCATTTAGTGCTGTTATTTTACAAATATAATTTAGGCGTATACATAAATTGTGTATGTTGTCTCGCTAATAAAATGTGCATGTGCGTGATTTTTTTTGCATGAAAATGGATACAAAAGAATAGAAACGCATCACTTGTGAAATAGGAGTGGAACCTAACACAACCTAACCAAATCGTAACTTATCCTAATCAAATCTAAAATATACTAACTAAATCTAACTTCATTTATTGTGACCAAACCTATTTTTTTCTAATGTAACCTAATCTAACCTAACCTAACCTAAACTAATTTACTCTAACTTACCTACCTAATCTAACATCCTAACCTAACCAAACCAATATGCAGTATTAGAGTTGTTATATTCCTGAAATCCATTGATTCTTACATTTTTTTCCTAATAATCTGTAACGTAAAATTCATTTTGCAAAAATTGATTAAAGTTCCAGTATGTGAGCCTTTTGTTATTAAGATTTTTATACTAAAGGTTATTTTCTTTAATATAACTCTGTCCTCAATTAACTGCATTATAATTGTTCTATACATAGTTAATAATAATAATAATAATAATAATAATAATAATAATAATATTATTATTATTATTATTATTATTATTATTATTATTATTATTATTATTATTATTATTACCACCAACCGGGTTCTCGATAATTTTATCTATACAATCAATAGTTCAAACAATTCTAAGACACTTTTCTTCTATGACATTTCCCGCGCAAACGACCTACTGTATATTTTTATTATTGTTATTGTTATCCATTCAATTAAAGTGATACTCAGTTGGTCACTTTAATGCTACGGTAACACCTTTAATCTCATTCAAAGTCATTTAAGTCCGACATTTAATCTCATTCAAAGTCATTTAATTACCGCATTTAATCTCATTCAAAGTCATTTAATTACCGCATTTAATCTCATTGATGGATCTGTTTATTTACATCTATTTTCTTTGTTTTGTTGCGATTACAGAAAATAGATTTTTTATGAGGGGTGACGTCTTTATTTTATATTATGGTTGTAAGATATAGCATATTTATTACTTTGGTGTACTTTATTTTATTTTATTATTAACTTGATATCATTAATCCTGATAATATATGGACTTACTCAAAACATTAGCAGTGTACTTTGAATGGTTAAATAAATACTGTAGGCGGCGTTATCTTTCCCCATTCCCAAGTAGTGTGTGTTAAGAAAATAATAGATACAGAAGTAAAGAGAATAGACAAGAATACTACAATATATTTCCTCTAATTAATAGTTTGTTTCTAAAGATGGGAAAATCCAGATGATGTAAACAGGTGTTGTTATTGTGAGGGTAACCAATGAAGGTATTCCTGGGGTAGAGACACACACTTACCTAACAAAACGATAATGAATAAAAAATAGTTATTATATTTTAAAATACAGAAAATTCAAATAAGTTTTCTGAAATATAATAAATCAAGTAATGATCTAATATAATGATGGTAACTTCTAGGAACTATTTCACTTCCCTATAACCATTAGTAAATAAACGTAGCTGGGAACAGGCGTTAATGGGAAGGTCTTATTTGAACCTGAGTTTATTAAGTTTAGTTGAGGTCAGTGAATATGAACAATGGAACATGAGTGTTATCAGATCATAGAGTTATGTGTTCATGTCTGGGTTTAGATTCATTTACGTGTTATAGCAGAGAAAATGTCTTCCTTATGATGATATTTCCATGTGAATCATAGGAGGAAACTGTTAAAAAATATGTGTTTAGGTCAGAGGAATTTATTGGATTAAAGAATATGTATTTTATTTTGTGGAGAGTTTCGTTTAGAAATGTGATGATACTTAAATGGGTAAAAGTCGCTCCCGTAATGATTTACTTTCTGTTGTGGAGAATCGTATTGATAATTATATCTACGTTGTCTCGCGTTGGCTGAGAAATTGCTCTCGTTCAGTTATTAGTCATTGTAAGAGACGATTTTTCTCTGTTTCACCAGAAATAAAAATGTAAATTTAAGACTATTGGTTAGGTTGGCTCTACAATTTATCTTTTATTTACTCCTATAGTGGACATTATTATTTTTTTTTTGTATAACATGAATATAATTAATATTTCTCTCTTTTTAAAGGTTTTCTTCATCATGGTTGGTATAAAGGTACACAAGAAACTAACATTGTATTTTTGGGGGATAATCTACAGGTTGGTGGCCTTTGAGGCTGTTAGTCACATTGCTTATAATATTTTGTGTGGCCGGGCTATAGCTACTTGCCTACCTAGACTAATAAAAATGGATCCTGACTAAATCTTAGCTAACATTTACAGTATTATGTGACATATGTTGTATTTCTTGACTGTCATGGATGGCATATTACCAGAATGTCATGCGTGCTGGGCAACATGTCTGGCAGATGATAAACTTAAGATTGTGTTGTTGTTTTGGGAATGAGGTTCAGTATAGTATAGACTCCATAGCTCGTTAGGCAAGTTAATAATATGACTTAACCTTAGGACTTAAGTAGAAGCTGCCTGTACCTGTCTTGGAGCACTGTACCAAATTACCAATAGTATTAGATTTAATTTTACCTACATGATAGTACTGTACTGTATTAGTGGAGTGAACCATTAGTTTATTGATGTAGGATGCTTCATATGGGCATTCAAAATGTTGTCTTTATAAATATACTGTATGTCTGTTGTTTCTAGATGTCTCGCTAAGTTTGTAGTTTGTTCATGAAAATAGCATAGGTAGCCACTGAGTTATGAATGGGTTAGACTCCTGGACCATGTTCATAAATTAGAACTTAATAATTGTGGAAGTGAAGACATTCAAATGCAGTGTTAGTCACATTGCCAACTTGTGTATTGAAGGCTTAGTGTACAGTATATACAGTGTGTTATTTCTACACTGCCTTTAGGACCCATTTTCACTAGCAATAAATCAGTATTTAATTAGCTTCATCTGTACCTGTATTAAGTTCCAGATGATTTATGAAATATACTGTTTACTACAGTGAGTGTAATTAACTAGAATAAGTACCTTAGTTTTAGATACACTTCTAGTACATCACAGTTCAGACATCACCGTTATGATTATGCCAACATAGGAATTGTTATTGTGTCAGTATTGTTTAGCCCCCAAAATTTTTATTCCCTTTTATTTATTAATCATTTACTTGTATCCGAATCACAAAGCAGTTGGTGTTTGTTCAAATTGAGTGATGGGCGAGATAGAGCTGGGAGCGGCTGCAGAGGCCACCATCCAGGCATACAAAGAACTGGCAAGTGACCCTGGCAAGCGATTAGCCTTAGCACTGGTAAGTACGGTATCTCCTGGAGCTGTTACGATAAGTTAGACAATATACTGTACTGACTATTGTATTTTTTGTGTTTGGTCGAAGACAATTAATGTACTGTACAGTAAATGGATACTTTTTCCACAGGATCGGACTTGTATCCAGTTCCTAGCATATGTCATTGCTGAAGGTGAGGGATCCTTAGTACAGTCGGCCATCGAAACTCTGTCCCTCATTGCTGAAGCTAAAGAGTGTCGACCTTCGTTGGCCAATACGTTTGGAGTGCTTGAGTCGCTGCAGAGTGTTACCGAGTATGTAGAGTGTAAACGCCACATTTTGCTCAAGGTTATAGATGATGAGAGAAATTGCAGATAAGGCTGACAATTCTTCACTCTTGTAGGCCTCTCCTAGTACTGTACGTATATATTCCAGGATGACGAGAACCAAGAGTGTATAGATTATCTTTTTCTTTTGCTCTCAGTTAATCACTCTTACTACTGCAATATATGTATTCTACTATGGTCATCAATATCTCCAAGATACTGTACAGGAATCTTATTTACTTTATTCCAATCACTTACCATAACTTGGCATCATTCAGCTACCTAAACCACTCCCTGTCTTGCTCTTCTGTCAGCCACATGTCACTGTATCTTGGTTTTGTTCCCTCATCGTGTTCACTTCCTCCTCATCCATTTCTGAATTATGGACTTTTTTTTTACTGGTATTTTCCCTCATATTCCCTTCATAATTTGAGTTGTTAAACCCCTTCAAGATTAAAATACAGAAGATGTAGTACTCTTAAAATTTCTGCAATTAAAACTACTTGTAAATGTTTATTTGTTGTAAGATAAGAGTTTCTTGTGCCTGGTAATTTAGTGTATTGTACTGTGTTGGTAATTTGGTGTACAGTGTACTTTTGTAATAGCTTCTGAATTTTAGAGCTAATCTTTGGAGCTCTGTTATAAAGCAGAGAGTCTTTGCAGGTCATAAGAGGACTGAAGACTTAATTTTAAGGTATCATGGGCTGGTATTGGTGCTTTTATTTTTAGGATATTGTTTGACTGTTGGAGGTTAAAGTCATATTGTACTGTAATTTTGATCTTCTATGTTGGAGGTGTATTGTTAGAACTTGTACTGATTAATGATTGTCTTATTTTAGAGATGAAGAGAGCTACAGTAAGGAGCTACGTGACCAAGCTGCAGGCTTGTTCACCAGCCTGCAGTTTGCTCGCCACATAAAGAAGTCCAAAAGCTCAGAAGAAACAACAGCAGCAGCAGGAACTAGTTCTGGTGCCACATCATCTGGTCACGTGCCCAACCAATCCGATACAGTTGATAGTTCTTCAGATAAAACAGAGAAAGTAGATTCTGCACCAAAGTCAAAGGATTACTCAGAAGGGCCTCCAATAAAAACAGAAAGTGTAAGTGGTTCACCTAAGAAAGTAGATAGAGGCAGTGGATCACCAGAAAGACTGGAAGACATGAGTGCCTCGTCAGTGAAATGTGACGGGTCAGAAAATAGTCGGAGAGGCAGCAGCCTTGACAGTAGATCTGTATCGTTAGAAGAGGAGGTAAAAGATATACACATGATGCCATGTGTTCATTTTGTTCACTGTGTGGGTCTTAGACTTCCATAGTTTAAAAGGAGTCTGTCAGTCAGTTCTTGTACTGTATTGTACTTACCTTGTAGATTTTTTCTTAGAAATTTGGTTATGTTTGTAAAGTAATGTTTGGTACATTTTTTATGTGTTTGTAATACCTTACTTCATTCATTGTCTTTAACTTGTAAAAGAAACTTTTTTGTAATATTCAATTACTTGATAATATCATTTATAGAGGGACCTTGAAGTCACAACACTAGACAGCCAGTGCACTGTAGGAATAAAAAAAATTCTTCTCAATTCTATTTGACAAAAAACAAATGAAATTTTTCTTTTTATCAAACCATGTTTACTGTAGGGGAGATTTAGTACAAGTATTGTGACGGCCCCAGAGATTGAGGTTATTCTGTTATGGATTCTTTTTTTTTTTTTGTTTTTTTTTAATTTAAGGAGTAGTAAACTATATGAGTTATTTTTAACAAACCAGTTCTGTTGAGTGCATGTGGAGAGGATTTAATACATTCATTATTACCAGTGTTTCTCTCTCTGTTGTGTGAGGGTCTTTACTAATCCCACATTGCTGACTTATCTCATTTTTTATTTACCATCATTTTGTTTAGATATACGAGTTTAAGCTTGAAATAATCAATAAGTATTATAGTGTTGCTAATTTTTTTGACAGGTAACCAAAGGAGATAAGAAACCCAGATTCTCAGAGGAGAAGAAAGACAGTTTCCTGGGACCTCACAACACCAAGGCTAAGGTTGTTACTCTCTTCATCAAGGGAATGGTTCACCCAGTAAGTCGTTCATACTGAAATATTGCATCAGTCTGTTTATGTATTGCTCTCACTATGTTCCCTGTGTAGGTCAGATAGCCCCTGGCCTGAACTGACAATCGATCTTAATTATCAGGACTGGAGCTTCTCTTCCCCCAGCCAAGAAATTGGAGTTCACAATTCTAATAATTGATTTTTTGCACCATTTTGAAATTTCCTGTTGGATACCTATACCAAGGTTTTCCCTCATGGCTTCCTAAGATATCTCACAAATCTTGAATATAAAATGTCACTTAGAGTGATGATATTTTTAGGACTTAAGACTAGAGTACAGTATACTACTTTTCATATATGTAGTGTAATTCAGAATAAAGAAAGAAGTGATAAATTTGTGAGTTGATTTTTTTTATGTAATTTGTTTTGATTCCTTGGTCGTTTATCTCTTGATTCTACATTTCTTCTCTACATTTTCAGGAACAACGAAAACTAGTTGAAGAGGAATTAGTAAGAGTCCGTGGACTTATCAGCATCGTGTTTGATCTTGGACATTCTCGCGTTACGTGTCGAGTAAAGCGGGACTTGTCAGTCGAAAAATTAGCAGCTGCAGTGGCTCGCACGGAAACTCTCTCAGCACAACAAGTCACCACAAATTCTGATGGAGAAGAGGTGGGTTGTGGGTTCACTTGAATGGATCATAATATGGAGATATTCTTTCACCCAGTCTTTTTCCATGTCCATTTGGATCATTCTCATATATAAAATTGGAGCATCGACTTTGTCCTAGACCAGTACAGTACAGTATTGTATAAGTGTGAGTGATGGTGTATGTGATGTAAGGGTAATAACTTTTGTTTCATATAAATTAAAAACAGTTTCTGACTTTCCCAGGAGATCATACTATTAGGGGGAACCCCAAAAGAAATCATTTCCCCAGTTGAGGACCTCCCAGACTACCTGCCTGAGGAGGACGCCCCAGTCGATGATGCCACGTCAGCCATGGCCCCCTCTGGGACCTTCATGGAGACTGCAACTTCATGGTTCTCTACGGCCAGCAACCTCCTTCAAAAATCTTTTTATTGGTGACCGCGTGCAGAGCTTAACTTATTCTTGTCTTTGTTTATGATACATGAGTAGAACATCAGTTCAAAGTAGGAAAGATTCAGTAATCTTTCATTCAAATTAACAAGGTATAAAACAAGGTGCATAGAATCTGATGGCATTTAGAACTTGGTGCTTAGGAACAAAGTATTTTGACTTGTAGAGAGGATAAGAATATTGTTGCTGGACAGTTTTTTATACCTGTACAGTACTAGTAGCTTTTGCTGGTATCTAATGAGTTTAGGTTAAACATATGGTAAGCTTAACAGAATGCATTTGATATTAGTTAATTCTGAATTTTAGAAATTTATGAAAATCAACTAAAGTTAGTGAAAATGAGACAAAGTGTTGACCTTTTTTATTCTTTATGGACATTACTGTATAACTAAAAATACTGTTATGAATTATCGGATAAGGAAATTCCTTCCTTACATAATTCAGACTTTCTCCAGCAGTTTACCTCTGGATGCACACAAATACCAATATATCACTCAGCAGATTATATTTTCCACGTTGGGAGCTTTGGTTGTAATATTTAAAACACTGACTCCTGTTAATTCACCTTTTAATATTTCAGAGTTATGCATCATTGTAAACTGTTTAAATAGTTGTTTTTGTTAGTTTCGATGTTGGAAATGTTACATAGTCAAAGATTAGTTCATAGCCTTTTAAGAATATAATTTCTTGCCAACATACTCAGGGTAAGGAAAGACTACTATGAAAATACAGAGGAAGGAGAGACTCACTGACCCCTACTGATAAAGGTAAGAGAAGATCACCTCTATAAATGATCCATTGTATAAAGACAGTACAGTACAGTACTTACATACTACAGTATATAAAGTCATCAGTAATGTAAATCACTGATGAAAGCAAACTTCTGCAGTCTCCTAGATTCAGAGTTAGAATATTCATGGCTTTTACGCTTAATGCAAAAGTGTGCAAAAGTCCATTGTTGGTGATAATAGAAGTCCATACAGCTCTGTCTGTAGTTCATGGAACACATAGAAAGTTCAGAAAATAAACAGTTATCTTACCTTTTCATTATACTCAGCTCTTTGCTTAAACGTACCAGTGACTAGTGTTTCATATATATATATATATATATATATATATATATATATAATTATGCACTAGCTTTATACATTAATATAAATCCTATGTACATTAAATAAAGGAATATTCATATTACATGTTAGTCCAGAAATTATGAAATGATGTCCATATGGTTAATGAGGTCAAAGATATTTACCTTGTTCCCTGTCAGTAATGAAATTGCCCTTCATCACAAAAACTGAGAAGCTACCAAGAACAGAGACTGGGAGGCTCGCATGTGTGAGTGAAAGACATATGCCAGGACCTTGTGGTGATTCAAATATTACCACGAAAATACAAAATGTCGTATGACAAATTGAAGCCTAGGGGTTAAAGAACCATGATTAAAAAAAAAATCACTTCTCCATGACCTGTGTTCCTAAATTCAAAGACTAAAGTATAGTGTTATAGTGAGGAAAAGATGGAGAATTTAATATACATGCAATGTTTTAAAGATGAAGCTTTGTTTGTATTCATATAGTGCAGTATTTTAAGATGGAGGATTGTGTATACATGTAGGGCTTAAGATGGAGCATTGCTCATACACTTTACAGTACATATTGGGTATGAATGTTGCACTTTAAGACGATGGAGCATTGTATGTACATGTAGTGAAACAATATGTAAGAAAAATGCTTGGCTGTGTGTAGATGTGCGGCAACTGTGACCATAAGCATCGGGTTGTTTCGGGGTGTGTCCTGCATGGCTGTAGTGAGGTAGAAAATGCTTCAGAATTTATACTTCTTGTTATGATATTAATCAAGTGTTAATTCTGGGCCTGAACTTATGTGTAAATTCTGTATCTTACTGTTAATGCTGACTGAAAATACCTCTTGATAAGTTAACTAATCTGATCCAACTAATGTACCAGTACTTTGTATTGAAGATTTTATTTTTAAAGGGCATTGTATTATTAATTTTGTATAAAAGAATGTGTTGAAGCTTGTGGAAAATTAAATTGGGTGGAAATGATAAATGGAAATTCTGCATGTACAGTAGCTAAAACAATTATCTGTGCAGGTGGGGGGTCGATATGCTCCAAAATTTTATGTGTGACTAGTGACAGCCCTCATATACCAAAATTTATCGTCCATGGTCTCATTGTTAACTACAAAGTATGCACAGATAGTTGTTTTAGCTACTGTACATAGATGGTAGGATCATAAGAGCACTCTGACAACAATAGAAAAACACAGTACAGTAAGTTGTTAATTCTTACAAATCATTGTGTGTTGTTAACTGGAGTGTTGCATTCATAAGACAAAAATCTGCCTGGAGTAAACATTTTGCTTGGATACTTTTCAAAATTTATGAGATAACAGAAAGTTAAACAATAAATCTTATACTGTAGGTGGAATTATTTTAAAATTCTGATATTTGTTGAATTTGAAAGTATAATATGTGAATTGTCTTTCATGTAGAATATAAGTGAGTGCTTTACTGCGAACTCTTAAATATTCACTCACTCACTCACTTCCAGACTACAGTAACTCACACATTTACTCATTCTTAAACACAGGAAAAGTTCACTCCACAATGTACAGTATGTGAAGGCTCTCTAGGAGGAAGCAAGTACCGTACTGTACACCATAATTTCGTGTCCATTTCTAGTAATGTTGTTCTATCAATATATATGAAACATTTTTGTATGGAAGGAAACTGTGATACATCATTTCATATTTCAATAAATCTCTCTCTCAACTTGACGAGGAAGAGTTAACACCGTTGCTGTGGTGACCTTGATTCTAATAGAAGGTTTATTATTGCTTAGGTGTTCCTGTTCCTGATTAAGTTTAGATTCTGAAAGGAAAAGTCCATCTCTGAAATTACTTTTGTGAACTTATAAAGATAGTTTGATATATACTGTATGTATTTAGTAGAGCTTTTACTACCTCTGTTATTCTACCTTCCTTAACCTAAGGAAGATCTTTATAGAGAATGGCTCTGAAGTGTACTGTACTGTATCACCTATCTAGTTACAGTGAGCCCCCAAGTGATGACAATTCTCATGTTGACATTTCAAACTATCCTAAAACATTAAAACATGGACCATACTGTACTGTACGTTCACACCTGACTGTCAGCTGGTGCCCTCGTATGTTTGTGACCTGTGTTGGTATTGGGCAGTTATTAGCGCAGGTAACAGTTATGATTGTATTATTGGTTCATTGCCATTAATTACTATACTGTAGTTATATTCACTTGATGAATTGTTGGTTACTTCATTGGGAGTATTTTTTATGTTCCTGTTTTTATTATGATTTGGATTTAAGAGGAACTGTTATGGTAGACCAGTGAATGAGTACACTGCCGGTAGAACTATTCCAGATAGAATTGGAGTTTGGCAGTGTGACTCGGATGTTCTTTATATAGTGTTTTCTAAGACTTTGCCTCTTATTACAATGCCCACTGTGGAGAATTTGCAAGTATGTATATGTTTCTTGTATTATTTTGGCTCTCATAAATTATTTTTGTATTTTGTGTATTTTTTGGTATCTTATTACATCAATAACTGTTTTACAACAGTACTTAAATGAAATACAACCAAAGTATACCTGTGACCTTTACTGCTTGATGATAGTTCCTTTTGAATTGTTTTCCTTTTAAACACAGTTCATTGTAATATTAACCTTGATAACCCTAGGAGGGATATTCATACTAGATGTGAACAAACTAGTTCTAGATTACAAAGAAACAGACAGACAGCCATTATTGTTTTATCTTCTGCAGGTGAGTATAAAAATAATCAAGCATTATATAAGAGTTGTGGACTGTCATTGTAATGTAAAATTTGGTGTGGTATACCGTACTTATGTATATGAACATGCACCCCTACTTTTACAATAAGGTATGGTATGTAAACACAGTTGTACAGTTCACTGGTACACCCTTGTCCATTTAGTCTCTTCTCAGCGTCCTTCACCGTCTTTATAACTCAGTAAAGTATATTTTTGTGAAACGGTTATTCGAGTTATTGGAAAATCTTAAGTTTGTGTCTGATAAAAGCACTTATCAATAGTACAGTACTATACATTGTGTGTACCTTCTCAGGATGTTTTAGATTAACTAGATTAAATTGAAGTGCAGTATTCATGAAGTCTTTTGAATGAGATTAAGTTATGCTGAAGTAGTATTTGGATCAAAAGAATTGCAACTGTTCCTTTGGTATTAATTACTGTACTGGTATTACTTTATCAAGTATTTACTTAAAAGTACTGTAATGTAGGGAAGTTACCTGTGGAAGTCTGGTTTAGTATATGTTTTTGACCAGGTATTGTATATTGCCTAGGTAACAGAATATGTCAGTGAGACTTATCAGCAGTATTTTGTGCAGGTTACTTTATAAAGGTGGTATTTCTGAGTATTTATTTAAGAATAAAATTAATATGAAAGTACTGTACTTTCAGGTGTGTAAGAATTGGGAAATGTAAAGAAAGGATGAATAGAAAATGCATGGTATCAGTGGATATTATTACTGACCATCAAACATAAGAGAAAACTTCATCTTGATTAGTTTCTTATGAAGTCATTTGGTTTATTGAAAACTGAGGTACTAAAGACCACTGTTGAAAACATTTTTATTGTGTAGTAGTCATGTTGAACAGTTAAGTAATATATTATGGTATATGTAAAGACCAAATTACTTTACTGTAATTTAGTGCCGTTTAGAGATCAAAAGGCTTCAACTATAGTCCCAGAATGTGAACAAGATGCCACAAATACATATCCATGAGATGGTGTTAATACTTGTGCCACCTCCCAAGTTAAAGAAGAACTGTGCATCAAGTAACAGGAGAGATATTTAAGATTTCAGTGAGGTGTCCGTATAACACTGAAGAACTTGAATTGTATACAAGCTAAAGAATCTCCAGTGTAAATGGTTATGTATAGAAAACAGGCCAGTTATAGATGCTTCATTTGCTGTAATTAGCTAGATATCATACATTGAGATTATTCCAAATGCATTGTTGAAAAGCTTGTAAGTGCTGTGACAAACAAAATCATTTTCGTGTTGAATATAAAACGCCATTGTCATTGTGTCACTTAATATTTTGTCAAAAGTTAGATCTCTATTTGCTGTAGATGTTGTTAAATGTGCTCATAAATTTCCTTTCCTATTTTAACAGTTTAATGTGCTTGTTTTTATGTAGATCCAGCACTCGCCTTCAGTCCAAAGAGTTGTTGGTACCCGTCGTCCACTCGGCCGTGAATGGGTATACCTAACTTATATGCTGGGGGAAAGTAAAGTGAATCAGATGTAGTGCTGGCTACAGTGTCTCCTGTGTATAGAATGCTTAATAATCAGAGTGTTGTGTCCCCACTGCCCATATTGTGTCAGGCTGATGGGTACCCTCTTTAAGCTTTTATGTTATTGTGCACCCACATGATATAAGTAATGTAGGTATTTTTCAGCACAAAGTTTAATTGTTTTACAAGTGTGACATATATTATGTAATCATATGCCAGGAGTTGCCATTAGTGAGAAAACCTGTCTTATGGACCCTATACCATTCTATCTGCCTTTGAACGTGTGAATCATTCCATAAATGTGAACGAGACATTTTGATCACCTCATGTTTCACTACAAACTTTGATATGTATATAATTATATTTTACTGTAAATAAATGCCACAGAATGTTCGTTATTTATGTCTTATACAAATCTTCATCACTGTGTACTTAAAATTAGTGAGTGTTAAATTAATAGAGGTTCTCCAACTCCTAGAAAAATTCAAAACGAATCACAATTCTTTTAAGAAATTAGACTGCTGGAGGAAGGTACCATCTCATGCCAAATGATGACTGTTTCAAAGTTATAACCTTCACCTTTTAACCCTTAACCACTTGTATATGGGATCCCCTCTGTGCAGGTCTCTTATTTGTTACTTTGTTGTGAAGTTGATAGTCCAGTAGCATCCATCAAGTACAGATATAGTAAATTATGCACAACTGCAAAAGTAATTTTCCCCCACCATCAGCCACTGGAAGTAATCTGCAACTGTATGTATATATACAGTAGATAATAATAAATAGAACCGTAAAACAAGCATCATATATGCCTGATGGATTTCAAGGTTAAGTAGATGGATATATGTTAAGGGAAGCACAGGTACTGAAAATGTCAAGAGAAGAGGAGAAATTTTTGAATGGTGTTCACAGAGGTTTTATACAAAAAGTGAAGCATATTTTACTTTTTTTTTTTACTTTACTTTCAGGAAGGACAACAGCTCGGTGAAAGCAGGACTGTCTATATCCATTATGTGTAGTGACGAATGAGATAGGAAGAGAAGTGAAACCAAGAGTACCTGTAATGGAGAAGGGTGTAAGTTTGGTGAGCAATGATAAAGAATATAAATAATAGAGTCACCCATTGATTTCTATTGATATTTCAAATGTGACTGAACAGATTTGGAAGAGTGAATGCAGTACAGTACTAGGAAAAAGGGTGAATGAGAACTAAAGAAGTGAAAAATAGTAGTGAATAAGATGCAGAGAATAAGATAACAGGGATATGGAAATGTGAAAGAGGTGTTGGGCAGTGGAAAGGATTTGCTTGGGTGAAATAGACGTTTTGGGGTAATGAGAATGGAAAGATTATTAAAGAGTGTTTTTATTCAGAACAAAATAGTAGAAGGGACCGACAAAGACTCAAAAGGAGATGAAACGTTGGGGAAGGGTAAAGTGTGGGGTACAGGATGTTTGTTGTTTCTCCTCCATCCTGTGAGTGTCACTCCGGGGTCACCATTTGTTTGGTGTAGCTCGCTGCGGCTGTAGCTAGAAGAAGAGAGTTGTCAGATGCGCCTGCTGGGGTGTGTGGGCCTGGGTCAGGAGCAGGGGCTGTGTCAGCAGAAGCGGATGAGGGGGGTACCTAAGGGAGAAAAGAGGGGTGCGTGGGTCCGCACTCAGACGCATGGGCCGCGTCGGGAGCAGGGGCTGCATTACGAGTGGCAGGGGGTACTGCTGGGCCGGGGGCGGCGTCTGAGGCAGGACGGGTGTGTTGGGGTCGGTAGGACTTGGTGCTTGGGGCAGGAAGAGGAGCTGGTGTCTGCTTAGAGTAGCAGAGCTGCTCTAGGGTGTCTAGCCTGCGGTGTAGAGACAGTAGCTGTAGAACCGATTAGAGCTGCTTCTGGGTGGATAAGCCAGTCTTCCATGTTGCTTGAAGACTGGGAGAGTGATCAGTTTCTCCTCCATCCTGTGTGAGTGCGAATCTCCGGGGGTCACCATTTGTGGGGTCGGCTAATCAGCGACAAACAGCGTTTGTAGGGGAGAAATCCACTACAAAAGGACATACTAGAAATGAGAGACATATAAGAAGCAGCAATATGTGGTCCTTGACTGAGTAGCAATGATTTTTGGGGCGATTCATGGTTAAGAGAAACGTCTGAAGCGATTGGATATGGGAACACTGCATAAATATTTAGGGACTAATTATAGATGGGAAATAAGAACAATTTGGCTCTTTTACAGCAGAAAAAATGAAAGGAATATATAAGTTTGCTCTTTTTTTTTGCAATCCTTCATTATAAGTCCTAGGTGAGAACACATAATATTATCCAATTATGAATCATCATTTTGTTTGCATTACTTATCATTATTACTATTGATATTATGATTGTAACTACAGGTAGTGTGAATATAATTACAAACTAATTTTTTTTCTCGCCACTTAATCGTTTTTTTATAATGATATTACTGTAATTATCGTGCCTACAATTACTAACGTATTTATATTTATTTAAGCAAAACCTTACAAAATTAATTGAGAACCTTTATAAGAACACTGCCATTAAAGCACACTTGGGCCTGGTAGTGGCCGGTGTCTCGAACTACAGGGTGTTAGCGCTTCGAGGCGGAAGGTCAACAATCAAGATGCTGGCTTGATGTGTTACCTTGGACCGTATAAATCACAGTTTGAGAGTGCTGTTTATCAAGGTAACGAAGAAAATTTTTATTTTAGATTTGGTTGGTTAGTTTTCCTAATTTATGAATGATGACTCAGAGGTTTGTAGGAATAGGAAGTAAACATGGAGTATGGAGGCAGACGTCCGCATACAGTACTTGGGTTTACACGTCCCTTGTTTCCAGTGTTACCCTTAAGAGTCACAGTGAAACTCCATGGATATTATGTTCTTTGAATCTACGAGAATTGCTATTTAATTTTATGACTGTCGAGATACATGGGTCTTCCCCAACCTGCGTGAGGTAAGGGGGGAGCTTTGGGGATTTTATTTATTTTATTTACGCTTACTTGTGCTGTGCTTCAGGTGTTTGTTCGTGAGTATACCCAGAACACCTGTCATGCACACGGGTATATGATTACTCCACAATGTATTCATGGGTAGAATATTTAATTTTAAAACCTGACTGCCTACTTCATACTGCAAGTTGATTTAAAACCTCATTGGCTTTTCTTTTCATCTATCCACAGCCAATTATAAATGGCCGATGTGTGTGTGTGTTATATTCGGCGGTAATATAACATGATTCATTAGTGTGTGTGTGTGTGTGTGACGTATCCTGTACAGGAACGTTTCTGTGTTTCCTAGAAAGTCGTTTAAACTTTTAGACAAAGACGATCGTGTTCTTCCTTGCATTACGGAGTTGTGAAAACCCCACCACTTCACCATGCAGTTATTTAACGATAGAAAATGCCACTGACCCTTGATCTTAGTCATGCTGCGTGGGTAATGGTGTGTTTTTATGGTGGTCGGAAATAAAGTCCACAGGACTTGTACTATCGTGGAGAAAAGTTCGCTCCCTCCCAAACTGAAGCAGTGTCGACCTCAAGTGCGATAAAACAGCACACCTGCACACAGTCAGGTAAGTCAGTTCGGAGAGTCATTCCCGTGACTCAGTTTCACTACAGGGAGAGAACTTTTGTCCACGATAGTACACATTAACAACACAATATATATATATATATATATATATATATATATATATATATATATATATATATATATATATATATATATATATATATATATATATATATATATATATATATATATGATGACATTGCACGTAGGTTAGGTTAGGTTAGGTTAGGTTTTCCGTGCCTTTTTATCTGACTTTTTCTTGACTTTTTTCCTCCAACCGTTTTTATAGATAAAAGTGTTAAGTAATAAATATACGGTATGTGTAACTGCATGTAGTTTGACGATATACTGCTCATTGTTAAACGTCTAAATACGTCGTTTACTTTACAATTTCATTAACATCATAGTAACGAGCAAATAATCAGACATGCTGAAAACAGAGATACACACATATGCATAAGTATACAACACCCATACAGGGTTTAGGAAGTATTAAAACTTAAGGGTTCACTAGTATATGAATGATACAAGTCGAACTGTTACTTTTGTGATCTTTTGTTGTAATACAGTAATTCTTTTTATTCTCGAGTCTTTGATGTTGTAGTGTATCGAGTGTTGGTGAATGTTTTAGAAAAAAATTATTATTATTATTATTATTATTATTATTATTATTATTATTATTATTATTATTATTATTATTATTATTATTATTAATAGTAGTATTAGTTGTAGTAGTAGTATTTAAGTCTCTGAGCAAGGGTATGTATAAGGATAAGCCTTGACTTCAATTTTGAAATGATATATTTACCATTGGTCGCTAAATTGGGCTCGTGTTGCGTAGTTCCTGTCACGTGACCTCAGTTAGTTAACGGAAGGATATCAACTGTCAGCTTCAGCTTCCTGTTGCTACCGGAAAAATGACATCCATTTCTAGCTAAATTTTAAAGTGCATTATGAAAGTTGCAGTCTTGACAAAGGGAGTTTCCCCAAAAAATTATATATATATAAATAAAGGCCTTCCCGAGTTGTTAATGTAAGGTTGATTATTTTAGTTTTTTGTTTTTACATGACTTTCGGTACTCAATGAGGCAGCGGGACCGGTGCTGTACAGTCACCCAAAAAAGTCCTGTCGGGAACCATGAACCCCGAGATTCAGAACTCTTGAATCCGAAGCATTTATGGACAGAATAATGTATCAGTGTCTACTGCTTCGGGTTCACGAGTCTGAATCGTGGTTCGCGACAGGACTTTTTTGGGTGACTGTACATGACTGTTTTCACTTCCCCCAACTGGATAGACTGTGATCGAACCGGCGACTTAAAGACAGGAGACGACCGCTGTATCCAATCGACCACCTCACACCATTTGAAGCATTTTGAGGTCTTGCATTTCCCGCTAGTGTTCAATATTCATATAAACTCTAGTGGTAAGTGGTGGTTCAAGGAGCGCGTGAAGTTTCTGGAAGTAATTTGGACGTAAATCTTTTATGTTTTCGGGTTAAAGCTATCGTTCCTTGATCCAGTGTGTGTGTGTGTGTGTGTGTGAACCATAATCAGTAAAATATTAAAAACATTGAAATATTTTAAGATTTGTAGCATAATCCTGCAATCGGGTTCATTTTCAAAGAGTTAAATTCTATCCTCGACGCAACCATCCCTACTTTACTGTTTTTCACCTTTTCTTTCCTTTATTTTCCTCAATTTGATGCAACACTTGAAACTTGATTGTTGGTATAAATCTTACATCTTTCTGTCTGAGGAATGATTTCTGGGTGTTGAACATGACCTCTGAACAGGAAGAGTTGCTTCGTGGACAAGAACAATGACTAGACTTCACTAGAGCCATGAAAATGATTCGCTAGCGTGGAGAGACACACTGAAGCTCACGGACTGAATCCCCCAAATCGTTTCCGAACTCAACTTCTATCATTACGATTTTAGTCAGCTGTAGAAATTTACAACGTGACAGAAAACTAAAGAATATTTCATTATGTCTATTAGGAATATTGCATCACGTCTATTACTTAAGAATATTGCATCATGTCTAAGGATATATATGGATAAATTGATGTTATATATATATATATATATATATATATATATACAGTATATATATATTTATATTATAATAATAATAATAATTTACGCTCTTCAACAACTAACTGTGAAGTCGTGTAGCGCGTATATTAAATTATTAAATACGCCAGTTATCAACAGTTAAATAATTAAGAGAAATACAGCTCTGTAGTTTTGCTGAAGTACAATTTTATTCACTGTACATCGATGTCTATCTTGTACAATAACGTGTCGACACAAAACACGGGATTACTTTATGGAGCGACCACAAACCAGCTTACTTTGCCTTGAGTTGACATGGGTCATTGGGTCAGGGATAATCAGTGTTTATATGCAACCCCGCCCCCTTCCCTCTCCCCCCCTTCCCCCTTCCCTTCCCCTCCCTCCTCCCCCCTTCCCCCTCCCTCCGTCACGAAATACTTGGAAACTCTAGGCTAAACACTCAAGTCTCCTTCAGTTTTATACCTTCCTTGTTGACAAATGATCCATAATTCCTTAGAAAACAAAAAGAAGAAGCAGACAGCCTTAACACTAGGACAACTTTTTCGCTCAATAAGAGATAGAAGAAAAATGTCAATAGATCGATGTATAATGAGGGGGTTAGGTTAGGTTAGGTTAGGTCTGGTTAGGTTAGAATAGGTTAGGTTAGGTTTGGTTAGGTCTGGTTAGATTAGATTAGATTAGGTTAGGTTTGATTAGGTCTGGTTAGGTTAGAATAGGTTAGGTTACATATCGCATCAATTACTAACACACATAGATAAATATCCCTCTTGGTGGTGACTTTGGCCGCTGTTATATTATCGTGAGCCGGGAAGGTGTAGAGTCAGTATACTGTAGGCGAGAGACTCCCTTCACCCACCTACCCCGTTTAAGCTAGTTTTTACCACCCTTCTTGCCTGTTCTTGACCTTGAGGCCAAATACGTCTCTCACTGCTCTTATTTTCTCTCTGACTTATGAACCAGAGTCGCATACATAATACTTGGTTAGTTATTAAGAAAATCAATCCACCGGGAGATTATTATTTATGGATTTTACATGATAATATTATATACTATTTGCATACGTAAAGTAGGTTTGATTACACACACACACACACGCGCACACACACACACACACACACACACTCTTTCTCATCTCAACTTCCATATTACAACAATGTCCAAAATCAACTTACAGCTTCCATTAACAGAACGAAGATGATTGATTCATTTTGGTCAACAAGATCATTTAAACTATTAATCTCTATCACTTCGTCCCGTTACCTCAGTATATAGTTTAGCCCTAGACAAAACTATCAAGATAACAGTAGATGACTGGCTTTCTTCCCCTATACCTGGTTACCTGTGGTTTGTGTAGCCACTAGGTAAACAATAATAAAATTTTATGGCCGAGCTCCTATGTATAGTGCTGTATATATATAGAACAATGAGGACTTTAAATAAAAACGCATAAATGTGGGGTTTTTTAAGTTCAATAGCTGAAGGTCTTATTGCAGGATAGGTTTAAAATAGACATCGCACCTTGACGTTTTCTGTGAACATAACCTTAACCCTCTCGTAATCCCGTGACGTAGTGATAACCTGTAAGATGACGTCATTGTTTGGGAATTTCCCTGTGCATTGGAAAGCTGAGTAAAGATGAGGTGGGGGCCCTCAAACCAGCTCGCTTAAAAGCCTTTAAAGCTGATTTTGTCTCACCCTGGCATCAAATTACATTAGGTTGTATTTGATTAATAATTGAAAAATATTCTTATACAAATTAATAATGAAGATTTTTTTATAAGAGAAGCGTTAATGGTCATATATAGAATTATTTTAATTACATGACGAAGGTAGGGCCGGTCAGACAAGGGTAGACACACACCTACCGATTAAACAAATACCAGTTGCGAAGGTCAGGACTTTCTGTTGACTCATAAAATGTCAACACCAAAATTCACGTCTCCTGTATGGTGATGTGGCAAACAAGATGAATATTTAAGTGTCCATTTCTTCACGATCTGAGGAGGAAATTAGTCGTCTTTGTTAAGTGTATTCTTTACCCGAGTCTCTGTTTTGCTCTGTTCGTTTCTCACTTGTTTATACTTTATAATGATGAACACAACACAAAACTCAGGGATACAAACCATAACAACAGAGGGAAGATGAGCCTTAATGTCTCTCAGTATAAGGTCCATAATTTAACTTTCTCGTGGTGTTGGAGGAATCTGTCTGGCCCAGGATGTGAATGGTATCTCTTGCCTATTTTTACATCATTCATTTATTTTTATTTTCTTCACATCCACTTATTTAATTAACCTTTCTTTTGACCTTATTCATTAGTTCTTTACCACACTGAAGAATCAACTTTCAGAACAAAATGACCGGCCGTTTTTTATAATTACTTGCAAGAAATGATCTTTGGAAACTGTGACCTCACTCTATATTTATACTATAATGTATTTGTGATATTTTCAGTAACTTTAACACTTTTGTATATTTATAAAGTTTGTTGGGAAACCTCCTAGTTACACTTTAACACGTCACTGGACCTGAAAGCAAAGGAAATATCTGATGCAGTGTGGGGTGAAGAGTCCTGGAAGAGCTGTGATTGGCTAAGAGTCCTCGTACACACAGCCATAACAAGAATCTCCCCAGCGTTCATGATGTCAGTGTGTGTGTTGCTGGTGTGAGGTGAGGTACACTACAGGAGGAAGTGCAGTAAGAGTGTCGCCGCCTCTGTGCCGCCATTACTTCTCAAGACGTCGACCTTGTCTTGTTTACCAAATTTAGAAGAAGAAATCAGTTAGAAAATTAAAGAAAACCAGACCTCACATATACGAAGGGAAGTAGAAAGTACTTACTGAAATCAAGGAGCAAACTACAGTACTTCTGCAACACACGATCAAGAGGCTCGTATATAGACCTCAGACTAGGAGACACTTCACTCAAGATATTCAAGTGCCTGCTGTTGAGAAGGTAACGTTAGCTGGCGTAATTTTGATGAGGGGAAGTGTAGCAGCACTATACATACTCTATGGATATCTTCATGTTAAGTTACTTTTATTTTAGTTTCTGCTTAAGTATCAGATGAAGCAATGAAGGTCACTTGAAGTTGCTTGGGTGAATTGAGTTGCTTGCTGCTTTCATCCTCGTAAGTAAGTGTGTAGGATATTTCTACTGACTTAATTGTAGTTTATTTCTTATCTTCACTACAGTGTTTTCAAGTATGTTCGCGGGTCAGTCGTCAATAATTATACTGTATATAATGCAAATAGTGATAGAACAAGAGGAAAAAAAAAGGTCTTTGAATTTGCTTAATTAAGAACAAGTAAGGCGTGACCCTTGGCTCCTCCTCGGCTTATGGAAACAATCGGTCAATCTGGGTCACTGTTAATGTTATCAAGCTTCCTCCAGTGTAGTGAATGTTTGTTGATGTACACTGAGGCCACGACCTGCTTGCCGTGTCCTTGTTCCCTATCCCGAATTTATATTTTATTAATTATTCGTTTTGGTGGGTTTTCGTGTTCATTGATGATATAAACCTTTATTATACCGTATGATTTCCGCCATAATCCCACTTATTTATTCTAGACATTTAACATATTTATATAATGAAGATTCTCCTATACCCCCTGTATGTTGTTACCTATATCAAGTAAGTTGTGGCATTGCTTTTTGTTACAGGAAATATTTTTGTTACTGAATTGTCTCACACTAAGAGCATTATGGGAGTTATCAGATTCCGAAGATGGTGATTTTGAGGTAGAATTATATATTAGAGGAATGGCAGACAGTTCAACGCCGCAAGTCATGTGTGAAGGACGTGTCTCGCTTCATTCCCGGGACTGACAATACGAACTGGCAGGCAGGCCATCCCACCCCTCGGAAATGAAAAGGAATGTAATAACAAGAGGCTGAATAGAATCTGTCATGCTAGTGGTCTTTGTGAACCGAGTTTTTCATGTTTATCTTGATCTTATTTATTCATATTTTGCACTGTACGTATTTTGCACATGTGTATAAATTGCTTGCGTATGTGTTCTGTATTATACACGAGCCAGTATGTACGAGTATGTGTATTTTGTATAATTCTCAGATATTTGAAAGATAATACATTGAGAAAGTTTGTAGGAGACGTAATAATATTGAGAGAGGTTGTTCTCGTTCAGTCGCTATCATTGTACACAAGGAGGTTTACAGAACACAAGGACGTGCAGCTCTAGTCTCCACAATACGTATATTACTTTGTCCTTGTGTTCCTCGACCCCCTCCCCCCATTGTGTGTGTGTGTGTGTGTTTTATGACCTCTTTGCGACACACAAACGGACAACCTCATTGTGTACCATCCTTGGCTTTATTCGGGGGCGGATCCAGGGGGAGGGGGTCCTGGGGGTCCGGACCTCCCATTTTCATCAGAAAATTCCAATAATTTTTCTTTAATGCAGTTATTGTACTCAGGCGTGTTTATATAGTATTAAGTAATTACTATTGGCCTCAGAATGTCTCCTAATATCAAGTGCACATGGCTTCAAAATGCCCCCCATTCTCCTAGCTGGGTGGGCTTGCTACCCCCACCAAGTCCCCTCACCTACAATTTCTTGGGCCCCAATTTGATATTCCTGGATCCGCCCCTGCCTATTACTTCTGCGTGACACTATTTACCTGTGTGTAATGCTTGATGTCTCCCGGTGTTAGGAATAAAACATTGACTCTGATGATCTGAAGAAATTTCTGGAAATGATGTTAAAATAGAGAAGGACATGACCTATCTTACTGGTGTTACGTTTGGCAGTTGTCGTACACGAGTAGAATAAATTATCGTGCATTAAGAGTCGCCATCATACATCAATATAGCTAACATGACTGACCCAAACAACATGAGTCACAATAAATGGCTTTGGGTGTGTTGCCGGGACTCCCTGTGTTCTGTAAACGTTGGTGAGGATGACAGGCGTATGGCTACATATGGTGTCCAATAGCTATTCCTGTCTGGTTATCTCAACATTTTATTTTCGTTTCCTGTATGTCATTCAACAGTGCCAGTGAACGTTTTATGATATTATACAAGTCTTGCACCATCAACCCCTCTATTTTCTTTGTTGAGAGAGGTGTGTGTGTGTGTGTGTGTGTGTGTTTTCCTCCCAGTCATTATGCTGTTATTAAAGTGATAAAAGCCTTGCCGTTTCAAGGTTTTAATTTCTTGTTATCGTAGATGTTTCAGCTATAGTACGAGGCTAACGATGCTACAGACTCTAGTACTTACATAACGTTAATAACCTCTCTATGCTAAAAAGGATCAATCAGTTGTGTTTTAGCCTCTATAACTGATGAAGTTACTTGAAACACTTATTCTACCTGCTGTTTTTTCCTCGATCGACCCAGGTGGAAGATCTGACCACAGCTTAGCTATTGGAGGGGCTGGGCTGGACCTTTCTTGTAGAATTTCCCGTCATTCCTTTTTAGATAATTTATAAAAGTTTGGTTAGGTTAACATTTAAATTCATATGGTTAATGTTAAGTTAGTTTTAATAAAGATTCAATATGTCGTACCGGAAGTCTAGAATTACCTGTACATGCAATACGTTCACACATGGATATATATATATATATATATACTGTATATATAAATGCAAGTGTATTTATAAGTCAGTTTGGTCTGTTGGTTTGTCCTTGACGAGAGCCATTAATCACAAACCATAACACAATTTACTCAGCTAGGAAACATGACTTGAGCATGGTGGTAAAAATGTCAAAGATTGTTTTATTTTTTGTTAGTATTGGGTTGTTAATAGTAGTAATTTATGACCTTCGAGATGCTGGTTTGTATGTTTTGTGCTGCTCTGTTGTGTAAGTTGGAGGGGTCCTATTGTGTCTAGTCAATAGTTGCATAATAAGTTTATTTATTTACTTGTTTGTTTATTTATTTACTTTTTATTGTTTTTATTTATTTACTTTTTATTTATTTATTTATCAACTTTTTATTTATTTATTTATTTACTTTTTATTTATTTATTTACTTTTTATTTATTTATTTACTTATTATTTATTTATTTACTTTTTTATTTATTTATTTACTTTTTATTTATTTATTTAATTTTGTTTTTATTTACTTTTTGAGGGGCTTCCATGGATTAGTCTACTGTTCAAGTGTATAGAGAACCTACCCAGTTGTCAGTGTTTATATACAGTAAATGGAACGTTCAGCTCAGCTATATAACTACCCGAGTTGTTTAGTTTTTCGAAGGGGAGAAGCTTGATAGAGGGATGTTATACTAAAGTCGTGTAGTACTGTATGTTAGTTTGTTATATTATTCACCCCCCCATCTCTTAATGTACCGTTACTGTATGTGCTTCTGTGCGAGAGTAATTATTGGAAATCTTTATGATGGGATATGGGTTATGTGATAGAACTTTATTGTTGGCCTCGTGTAAGTTCGCAGAAGGTAGAGAAAGCTTTGTTTGGTTCTTCACCGGTCAACAGTGATGCAAGACCTGTGTGTATGTGTGTGTCTCGCCTTGATAAGAGAAGCAGCAGAACCGTATCTTATATATTCAGAAATCATTCATAAATACTTGATCATCCCTCAAACATAATCCTAATAATTATATTGGAATTATATTATTAGGAATACATTTTTTGGCTCAAAATTATGGACACACCTCACCACACCACACACCACCGCCCCCCACACCCGCCCCCCCACACCCGTCCCCACGCCCACCTGCCAACCGGTAGTGTATTGAAGGTCACCTCGAAATTGTAAAATGTTAACTTTGTCTTCTTGTTCATTTCCGTCTTCAGTTTATTTTTGTATATGGAGTTAGATGGCGGCAGACGACGGCCCTATAGCTGGTGTTGTCAGTCTCGACCTTTTGTTATGACCTTGTGACTTGACATTGATTTACAGGACCGTTTACTGCTGATAGATATTCCTTCAGTCAGCCAGCCACACGCGCACACACGCATGCACACACACGCATGCACGCACACACACACAAACTGTAAATCCCTGCGACTGTGTGTACACCAGCATTCATATGTACATAAATATATAAGTACACGCATATTTACACACATACACAGTGTTATACGTCTATACACCCATTGATACATATATTCATGACTGCACACACATATTTTTACCCTGGGCTTCATTGTTTACTTGTGTCCCTGTTACCGAGACGTTTTGTTATACCTGTACAAGCATCAGGTAGGTGGTGTGTTAATTAGATGGCATTTTAAGTATAGATTGAGCCTGGAAGTAGGTGAGAGTCAGGGAAGAGGAGGTAGAGGGAGGTAGGCAGGTGAAGGATATGACCACCTGGTAAAACCCTTCCTCTCTCCCTCCCTCCTCCCCCCGGTACGAGACCACCTCTGATAAATTAATCTTTTGGGATTCCCGGGAACAGGATTTAATGTCTCTCAGTGGGGGAAAAAATCAAAGTTGATTCGGAGGTTTTAAAGATTTTCTTAATTGTTTTCAGTCGTGGGATTTAAGATTGCAGTATATATCGTGGCTAAGCGTTGGTATTATATCTTCCTGTTGTTTTATCTGTCAGGGTTCGTGTGCTGTAATGAAAGTTAGTGGGTCCCATAGGCTTGAGAGCTCGTTTGGGACAGTGTGAAAGTGGCAGCTCGTACACAAAGCCTTCGGTAAGCAAGGTCCGTGAGTCAGCGTGGCCGACAATTGCAGTCAAATAACAGACAACTTGAAAAAAATCAAGATAGATTAATATGTCAAGAGTTCAGGAAATTTGTTCAGGTGTTTCGACACGTCTTCAGACATTATTACCTGTTTAAGACAAGATAAGTGATTAATGTCATTGTTTTACCTGTTTTTGTTTTCTTAGGAAGCGCGTAGATTATCCTGTAAGAGGTATGGCAGCTGTGGCTAGCTAAGCATGGTAGTGGGAAACTGTGTAATTATAATGTGACCTCCTGAGTGACCTACCGTGGGTGACCTTCTCTTTGTGTTGGCTACGATACCATGGTTGACGCCCCCTTTTGGTCGCTTGTCCTCCATGTTGGCCACTGGTCTTTTGTTCCCCAAGTGTTGAAGTGACTTTGCATTCAGGTAGCCAGATTATATCACCCTGTAGTTATACCAGAGGAAACAGGGAGCTGATATATAGGGTGTTCCAGAAAAAAATGTCCCTGTCTCCTTCCCTCTCTCCCTGCCTCCCTCTCTGCCCCCTTTCCTGTTGTGTGTAAACGTTGTTGTATCTCTTGTTATACTAGTGTGTGTGAGTCTGGTACTGTAGTGTGGTGCTGTATGGATGTTTTCTCTGAGTTACAGGAGCGGCTGGTATGTGTGTCGTTATTTTAATCTCCATTATTAAGTAATTTGACGTCATATCCGGTGTTTAGTGAGTGATAAAAATGTATGATTACTGCTCAGGTGCGATACACAGGTAACCAACGACCAACTGTCAGGTAATTTTGTGTGTGGGAATACCAGTTAGAGAGACGGGATCTCCTGTTGTGGCCCAGGTCACAACAGAGAGAGAGAGAGAGAGAGAGAGAGAGAGAGAGAATACGTGGACTTGGTCTTGCTTCCTGCCACCACCTAACATTTAAGTGAATGAGTTGTATATAGAACCATTGTACAGGTGTGCCTACCGTGACAGCCCAGCCGAGCGGTTCCCTAGACACCCCCCCCCCCCATAACCTTACACCAGGGAGGCCTTTACTCCAAGAAACATAATGGTGATAATATCAGGAGTTAGGTTAAGGTCTTGTCACTTGGGTCTTCACGTCATCATTGTACAGCTAAACATTTTATCTAAACAATAATTAAATAAATTTACATGATAATACTGTATGTATTAATAGAACTCTCATTGTAAACATTTAATATGATTATGAGAAAGTATTTATTGTTGTTGTAATGTATTTAGCAATTGTCTTGAAACACTGTTCACTTATTCTAATGTCTACACTAAGTACATCACGTTGACTTGAACTGCTGAAAGTGTGACAGGTGGCCTTGCTTGAAGATGACGAGGTGTAGCCCATAATAATAATAATAAAGTACTCATTTATTTATTTTACATTGGTAAGCCTATTTAAAGACCCACATGCATATCATCTTTGCCAGCTGCAGTTTACATTAATTTGAAAACCAGTACTGTAGAGCGATATCATCAATATGCTGTACTGTACCTTAAACCACCTTAGAAATAAGACAATGCAGATAGATAAATTTATAGTCACAAATTTTATAGGAAATAATACAGGTATAAATCTTGTATCTAGCCGGAAGTAAGAAGAATGCATGAGCGTTCATTTTTGCCTCAATCACCGGATGTGGTTGCGGGTTGCACGCTTCGGGGTGAGTGAGTGCTACTCCTCCGTCGGGCGAGGTGGGAGATGGATGACTTTCACTCTGCTTCGGTGCGCATGATATAACCCATGTTTAAGTGTAGCTTGAGTAGTAAGTGTTGTTTGACATTTGCCTTGAGTAATGAAGAAGGTGTACTCAACTAGTCATATTCCTTACATGTGGACAAGTTTAATAATATGGTTCAATTTACTGTTATTTAGAGGTGTTCTTGATGTTATAAATGATGATGATTCTTTATTTCAGATCATGTTTGAAAAATGGGTGTTGCTAGCGGTGATAGTGACGGCGGTCGTGGTTGAGGGAGCCCCTGATGGCCCTTACCGAGCGGTGTTACACAGGGCCAGAAGGCAAGGTAATAACTCTGCTCCATGTAAGTACACCTGTGTGATGTTGTTGTTGGTGGCTGTGTGGCGGTGCTTCACGGGTAGGGGTACAGGTTTAACACTTTCTTCAGTGTTCGCCATGTCTTGAGAGGATGCTGGTTGGTGCCTGGTAAATCCTCATTCACAGCTGGGTGGAATGAGCGATGCCTGGGGGTCAAACCAGTGACCCTTGGGACAGGATTCGAGTGCTGTATCCACATGACCGCCTCACCATTTATACAACATATCTTGACATCTATTTCTATTGCATGACGCAAGAGGTGATGGCTGCATGACACTAAGGGGTGATGACTGCATGATTACAAGCCTTATGCTAATTTTGTTATCATTATTCGAAGTCGATATCGTACCACGGTATCACCACAGCACCTAGCACCATTACCAAGCTTACCACCAGTATTAACACTAAGCTTATAACTAGTACAGGTATTATATCACACCCACTAAACTTATCACGAGTATTATATCACAACTACTAAGCTTACTACGATTACTGTAGGCTATTACATCACAACCGCTATGCCAACCATGCAGTATATCAACCATTAAGCTTACCTGGAGTATTATATCAATTACTAAGCTTACCACAAGTATTATACCACAACCATCTCGACAAGAGTAAACAACAAACACTCGTATTATTATTAAATTAATGTTTACCAAGATTTCATCCTAATGTACAGTTGCCAGCAAAAGTTTTCCCTCAACACTGTGTAGCAGGGCTGTGGGAGGACTTTTGCTGTCAGCTGTACATATGCTTACTAACATTAATACTGTTGATATATGTTAATTGAATTTGCAGTTACAGCATTATTTTTTATCATTTGAATGTTGTTTAACTTGAGTTTATTTAAATGTTCATATATTTTTGTTAAATGATTTCTAAGATTTGTATTTATGAGAAGAATATTATGCGAATTTTTTGATAGATTGTCAGTTTAAAATATACTGCATTTAAAAGAATAGTAGGAAGAGGTTTTTGCTAATAATTGTTTATGAGTTGTGTAGTGGAGTATGTGTACAAGACAAGGGAAATATCATAAAAGAAAAGTGTTTTAAAATGGTCTAAACTATTGATTGCAAAGTTAAAATTGCTAAGATTCCGGTGTGATCCTAAAGTAAAATAATAGACTGGTTTTGTTGGTTAGATCAGGTTCTGTTAGGTTCTGTGCAATGTCGCTTTTATTTTTGTGTTTAGTATCATGCTAATGGTATCTCTAGAAATTTTGGTTCAATTCCATTGCTAACTGTGTTCTCCATCATTACCCATTTCACTAAATTCACTGAGCACAGATGCCAAGTTCACTGCTTCACAACAGCCTTCAGTATCTTGAGTAGCTCCCATGTAGGAAAATAACCCTTCACTATACACCCAGCACTGATGTAGTTGTCCTCTTTGTCCTACACACCTTAGTTTAGTGTAGCCTAGTACTGTACCAGTAGTTTGTACCGATGCTACCACGAGGTATGTTTCTACTGCCATAACACTACTACTATTACTGATAATACTACTACTATTACTACTCCTACTACCACCAATACTACTATCACTACTACTACTACCTACACCAATTTTACAGGTACTCCTACTGATATTACTATTACTACTACTTCTATACTACCAATACTACTACATTACTACTACCACTAATACTACTACCACAAATACTATTACCACTCGTCCTATAACCACTACAAGAGCTACAGCCGTTACAATAAACATTCACCTTACAGTATGGTAGTAATTCCTCATTAGTCCAAAGATGACACACAAAAAAAACCCTGATAGAAATAGCTACTGTGCCATACTACATTACTTATGTTCCTCTGCAGCCATCGTGTTCAACGCACCCACTCTACACAACCTGGATCAGTGCCGGACTCCTGAAGGCGCAGCAGGCACCTGTAAAAAACTACTCGACTGTCCGCTCCTTTACAACGCACTGAGGACAAGACCATCGAAAGAGTTTCTGAATTTCCTGAGAAGGTAATGAATAGAAAGATTGTTTATGCACTTAGTTTAGATAATTATCAGAGTACTGTAGTTGGGGAGAGTGATAGGTATGTTCTGTATAATATTTTCTCAGTTTGTCTGTCCTAATATAGTTTCCATTTCATATCTTGAAAGGTTTTGTTAGTTGAAGTAAGGTTCAGTATGGGAGCTTCTTGTTGTAAATGCCTAAAGATGTTATTTGATGGCCAGTGATGGTGTATGTCAGCCTCAGAGATTGTGTGTTTTCTTATTAACGAGAATATCAGTTTTTTAAAGACTGATTAATAACATTGATTTTGTATAGTAATTTTGCATTCATGTTGTTATACTCAAGAGACAGAATGTAGCTTCCTGAAATTAAGAAGTTGGCTGTTATACCCTTGACCCAGTTAATGTTACTAGACAGATTATTCACTCTGAACAGGTGAATGTCTTCCTGTTCATTAATTCTGTACAGGTGAAGGTGATCCTGTTGATTACTTAAAAGAGACGGTGTTTTCACTCAGTTTCCCTTCTCTCGCCTCTCTTGTATCTAAACGAGTCTCGTCATATTTTCACTCTTTCTATTTTTCTCTTTTCTTCTATTTACTCATCTTTTTTTTTCTGTTTACGCCAGTCTTCCCATTTATTTGTTATACCACTTTTTTCTCTGTGCCTTTCTGAAGCATGTCAAGATGTGTCCCTGTCTTCTCTCACAAGGAAAATGACATCCCTTTTACTTTTTCTTTCCACAGCAGCATATGTAGATATGAAATATCGTCACCTATCGTCTGTTGCGGCCATATGCCTCCGGCCATTCTTGATTCTACTACTATTACTTCTACTAGCACAACATCTAGTACCACAAGTATGTACACTCGAAAGATAGTGAAATTTTCTCTTGTAGTTAAGTCATTGTAAAAAGAGAGGTGTGGGTGTTTTTTGTAAACTGGAGTATATACCATACATAGGTGTGTGAAGGGGATAAAAAAGTACGCAATAGTATAGTCAAAGTGAAATTAGAATTACAGGTGAATAACCAATTACACCTAATCCTATATCCAACCTCGTCAACAACCACAGCAGCACCAACCACGACAGTCTCAGAGGAACCAACCACGTTGCCATCAGAGGTACCAACCACGTTACCATCAGAGGCACCAACCACGTTACCATCAGAGACACCAACCACGCTTCCAGTAGAACCCCCAACAACCCTACCAGTAGATCCACCAGTCACAACAACAGAGGTGCCACCACCCACAACAACTCCCGAGCCGGCTCCCTCTGGGGTTGACTTGCTGTCAGTTGAAACCTGTGGGATGGCCAGCACAACCAATGTCAGGATCGTAGGAGGCATTCCACCCCAAATAGGTATGTAAATACTCTTTGAAGGCAATTGAGTCTGTTTAAGGTGACTCTAATTCAATCTGATATCTTGTGTGTACACATTGATGTACTTATAAGGAGGTGGGAATAATTTGAAACTGCCTACTCTAAATTGGAAGATAACTTGGTTTCAGGATTTAAGAGCAAAGATTATGAAAAATGAAGAAACCAAGCATAAGGAAGTCTTCAAGAAATATCTCACAGGTCTCAAAAGGTTGTACTTTAAAGGTTTTGAATTCAATACAGGATTTAACATCAGCTTCCTGGTTTATAAATCACATAGTACAAAAGAAGCTACTGTATTTCCAAAGGTTAATGACAAGTTGTATGCAATATACCAGGAAAGAGAATCTGTGTCACGAGGATAATAGTGACAGTGTATTGGAAGTCAAAAGTGAAATAAAAAAAACTAGTGTGGAGGTAAAGGTTGTAGACATAAGGGGGTAGAGTGGAGGAATAAAGTTAGTACTTAAACACCTTCTGTAAACAGTGAACCATTAGTTGTAGTTGCCCGCACAAGAGTGAAAGTTACACCTTCCAATATTGGGCAGATAATGGAGAGAAAAGCGGAACTAATTCACAAACTTGAGGAATTAGATACGATAGGGAAGTTCCTTATCAGCCAACTCCCAAAGATACAAAATATTATACTTATCAATTTAGCACTCTAATGGACTTAGTTTTAGACACTCTCTCATGATATAACTTGTAAAATTATCCATGACACTTTGTAAGATGTGGTTAATAAAATATCTTCTCTATTTACCTCTCTCTGTGTGAAATGTGTGTGTATGTATAAGTGTGTGTGTGTGTGTGTGTGTCCAGTGTGTGTGTGTCCAGTGTGTGTGTGTGTGTGTGTGTCCAGTGTGTGTGTGTGTGTGTCCAGTGTGTGTGTGTCCAGTGTGTGTGTGTGTGTGTGTGTGTGTATACAAGAACCTAAGCCTGACTTGTAATGTTTCTGATCAGGATCGTACCCGTGGCTGGCTGCTCTGGGTTTCGTGAATGGCCAGGGCACTGTTGAGTTCCTGTGTGGTGGTGCCCTTGTCACTAACCAACACGTCGTCACTGCAGCTCACTGTGTCAGGAACCGCAATGACCTGTGAGTCACTTTGTTTTTTTAGTAATATTTGAAATATTTTTTATAAATGATCTCTCTGTATAAGTGTCTCAAGTACACTAACTTATTCTTCTCCCTCTTGCTTCTCAACATTCCTTTTATAAGTATCTCCATAAGAGTATCCTCCTTCACCTTTACCTCTCTCTTCAGTGACATAAAGGCTCCCAAGCTTATCTAGTTTCTTTTGCAAGTAGAGTAACTTCATCTTATATAGTAAAGCAACCCAAGATCTCTCTATCTCCTCTCCAATGAGGGATTCCATGAAAAAAATATGAAGCTTTTAACCAATGTGAGTTTGTGGGTCAAGTCAGCTTCTTTGTAGTGTGTACTCTAGTTCATATGTTTGTTCCTAGAGCTAGTTAAGGTTATTTGGTAATAATAATAATAATTTAATGTGGGACTCCTTTCCATGATGTTAGGACTCCCCCCTCACCCCAACTCCCCCTTTTCTTCTCTCATTGTTCCCTCACACTCTCACAGGAAGCTGGTTCGTCTTGGGGAGCATGACCTGAACAGGACCGACGAGGCTGTGCACGAGGACTTCGACATCATGAGTAGGACCATCCATGCCGACTTCAACCCAGTGTCCTTTGCCAACGATATCGCCATCTTGAAGCTTGACAGACCCGTCACTTTCAGGGGTGAGTGAGTGGCTGTTTGCTTATCTGTCTCCCATCCTTTGTAGGCTCTCTCTCTCTCTCTCTTGCTTGACTGTATTGTCTACCTATTTCTGGGGTTTTTCAAGTACTCCCAGTATTAGTAACATCCCCATTCTTTTTGGTGTTACAGACGCCATCCAACCTGTCTGCCTGCCGCTGCCCGAGAGGTTCGATAAGGACGACTTGGTAAGAAGTTTTGGCTTCATCGCGGGTTGGGGCTCTGTGTCTTTCAGTAAGTTGTGTAAAATACATGTATACTTAAACACACACACACACACACACACACACGTATATATATATATATATATATATATATATATATATATATATATATATATATATATATATATATATATATATATATATATATATATATATATATATATATATATATATATATATATATATATATATATATATAAAACAGACAAATTTGTATGTAATATATATGTAATATATGTATGTAATATATGTAATAAAGTGTATATACAGGTGATTCTTTAATCAAAGGGTGACAAAAAACATCATTGTACCAATTATTTAGTTGTAGGGTCAGCAACAAGTTTAGGGGGGAGGGGATTGAAGATCAACCATACCGTTCCTCTCGCTAATCCCATGTCTCGCATGGTGCAGATAACGTGTCGTCTAGTGTGCTGCTCCACGTAATGATTCCGATTATCTCACAAGAAGAGTGTAGTCAGAAGTACAGTGCCTTCAGGCAGATCTCTATCGATGAGACCACCATCTGTGCTGGGGTCGGGGGCCAAGATGCCTGTCAGGTGAGTCTCCCGTCATTGTCTCCGTCGCTTGCTTACACATCATGAATGCTCTCTATATAGGCATCACTGACGATTACCAAAACTGTGTATAAATAGTTGAATGGACAATATTAGTTTGCTGAGGAAGTGAAATTACAACCACATAATAATAATAATACTGTTAGTAATACTACTACTACTAGTAGCATTGTAGTAGTAATAGTAGTACAGTAGTGCAATATAGTACAGGTTGAACCTCACTAGTTTGGCAAGCTTGGGACCAGACTGGGACTATCTAAAATTCTGAGCCACCGAAAATTAGGTTTAAAAAAGGGAAAATTAATCTTAAGCTACTATACTGAAGGTCAACCTGCAGTAGAATTTGACCATTAACACTTGTAACAGGCCCCAGCAGGGCTCTCATCCATTTTGTATTGTTTTGCAGGGTGACAGTGGAGGACCCATGGTAATGTACTGGAAGAGTCAGATGTACATAGTCGGGGTTGTCTCCTTTGGGTTCAGATGCGCTGAACCCAACTTCCCCGGAGTATACACCAGAGTGAGCATGTACAACGACTGGATCATCCCCTTGCTCAACTAGCAGTGTACATAACAATTGTGACTTCAGACTATCAGGTATCTAAGAGACAGATAAACCTGGTGGCATTTTCTGACATGTTCCTGTGTGCAAGTGCGAGTGAGTGTATTGGTAGGTAGAGTACGTACAGTACAGTACCACCTCTGGAGAAATATGAAATGGTTTAGATGTGTTGGTATTTTTGATGAACATTATGATACAGTACAGTATTAGTGAAGTTCATGATATAGTATTAGTGTTTTTCCATCAGTCACTCATTGTTGCAATGTATTCTTTACTATGTTAATAATTTTTTATTTTAATTTATTTCTTAACTTTTCTCAGTGTCAGATAGATGTCATAACCTCAAACTGCCGGTAGTATGACAAGGCTCCTTGTAGTACTGTACTGTATAGGTTTAAAGTATTTAGAGAAAGTAGTAAGAATTGTTAGTTGTATTGCATTTATAAAAAAGTAGTAAGATAAATTATGAATATCAGTACAGTATTGCTTCAAGCTTTATTTTCATAATGTTGAAAATTTACATGATTCAGCTGTCATTACTGTACCTTTAATGACTGTTCATAAAGACTTAAGTTTCTGCACTTGGCAGTAAATATTGGGAATTATTGTTCAAAGCCTACTGGTATGTCATCGTTTAATACCTTCAAATAAGTGTAATCAATAAGGTCATACCCTATTCATTAATAATACACATTAATAACTGATGACTTGGATGTGATTATTTTCCAAAGAACAAGTGTTGTCCTGAGGGAGATCTTTGTGGAAATGAATTAGCATGCAAGGTATGACAGGTAGTGTAGTGTGTCATTACTGAAATTGGATTTAACCGCTATCAAACAGGGAGGTACTACCGCCTGGGAAGATATTGGAAGCATAATGTATTGTCTAATGGTAGACCCTGCTGCCATATGGCATCACAAAAATTGTGATCAAGTCCCAGGTTGCTGATCTGACTTTCTGCCTCATTTACACACAGTTGCAGGGCCTCAATTGTTCCTCTCAATTTGACAACACAACATACATACAGTATACCGTTTTTCTTTCTTGATCTTTATTATTATTATAATTTTATTTTATTTTTAATTTTGTATTTTTTTTAAATTATTATTATTATTATTATTATTATTAATATTATAATAATAATAATAATAATAATAATAATAATAATAATAATAATAATAATAATAATAATACATGTAATAATATTTTTGCCCCCCAGACCCCGATGTGGGTCAGTGACCTGTGTCTGGGTGGGCTAACCCCTGTAAAAAAGAAAAGAAAAAAAAGATAATAATTATGGCCGTCTATAATATATAGTACGAAGGCCGGCTATGGATCAAATCATTCTGAATTTTAATTGTGTCGACATAATCTGTTTCTCTTTGTTTCTTCAGTTGATGATGAAATTTTCTTTTGTTTGTAGTAATAGACAATACTCACTGTCAATTTGTGTGTACACTACTGTATATATTTATTATATGTATATACTGTACCTGTACAGGGTACAGTATACTGCATTTATGTTTGGAGAGACAGATGACTTCTGACTGTATTTGTGGGTCTGACCTTTATCCTCATAGAATAAATTTCACCACATACAGAGTTAAATGTTTATTCCTAGAGTTCACAACTCTCACTCCTACAAAGTTTGTCTTCACAATTTTCTGGACTTGTGGCTTTTTCAAACTTGAGCTGTGACCCCTTGTGGGGCGGATGTCCGCCAGCTCCAGGTATGGACATTCGACTGAGTAATGTCCTCCGAGATGTTTATAAATTCAGTTAAGTTACCCCTTGCCCATCTATATTATAAGCTAGGCAATTGCAGGTGTTCTAATCTCTCTGGGTAACTGAGGTGCTGCAGCACAGGCACCAGTCTGTTGGTCCTCCTTTGGACATTTTCAATTAACTGACAGTCTCTAGCATATCTCGGGGTTTAGTGATTCACGACTCGAATAACTCATAACTTTAGTAGTCGTACCTGACTGCTGACGTATTATTGACTGAAGTGTGTTTCTGGGGTCTAGAGAACAGTTGTTCATCATCATGCCACTCTCTTGCCATTTTTACTCTTTACTTTCAAATGTGATTGTCTGTGTTAATAGAATAAAATCTTTGTTAGTTTAATATTAAATTGAATGATATAGACATAATAGCAATGTGATATAATTAAGGTTTGTTGGTTTGAGTTGTATCCTTTATCATCTGTTATGTTATAGATTTGAAGGTTAACACATTTCATTTGTATTGAATGAAATTTAAAATAAAAAACGATTACAAACAGTGAATATGGTCATTTATTATTCCTTATCTCAACATGTGGTTCAGTTATCTCAGTTTCTCAGTAAAGAGATGGTTGGTGGCATATGTTCTAAAAATGGGTAATTTTCCTGCTCAGGATGGAATTCACACAACTGTTATTAAAAGTGCTCCGTGGAGTTTTTCTCATAATGCCTCAACTGAGTAGCAGGTGAAGGAAAATTTTTAACACACTTAAAATTGTTTTGGATAAGAACTGTGACATACAGTGCCTGGTGCATTTAGATACTGCTACAGAGACTAGTAATCGTTCCTCACTATAAGTGTTTGTAATTTCACATTGTATTTGAGTTTAACAAAGTGCTGTATTGCAATGCATGAAATTTTTTGTACCATATAAAAAATTCACAACTTTTTTTTCTAGTGTTTCCTACACTATGACACCTCAGTTACCCCGAGAGAATAGAACACTTGCAGTTGCCTTGTTTATACTACAATATACTGTAGTCGGATAACTTAATTGAAGTTTACATACATCTTGGATGGCATAACTCTGTCAAGTGTTCATACCTGGAGCTGGTGCATGCTGCCACACTAGCAGTCACAGCTTAAGGGACGAAGACGATAAAAGTAAAAATATATTCTCGTCTATTTTTAATTAATTGTTTTCTATGATCAGAATCTACTTGACTTTTGTTTTGCGTCTTCTCTAAGCTGATCCATTTCATCCAACAACTCATCTGCTTTTGACTCTTCTCTGGCTCCAACTTATGTCTCCATAAACCTGATAGCATCTACTGCTTCCTCAGCCTCCGTAGCTTTTCCGGTCTTTTTGGGGGGGGGGGGTGGTATTCCAAATGCATGAAATATTATGTACAGTACATATCTCTTATTACTGTCTTGGTTTCAATGTCCAAGGACAGATGTGAGAAAGCTATAATCCAGTGTGACACTACCAAACATCACCAAACTACTGTACTTTATTCTTTGTACAGCACTTTTATTTAAACTTGGGCCAAACTCTGCTTTTGGGTCATTTCACAACAGATAAACATAGAGGGTTAAGGAAAATTGAAAAATTCTAAAATGTTTATTGTATTTGGAAAAATGCACACAAACTCTGAAAGTGTTTCCCTATGATTATTTGCTGTACAAGATACAATATTTTGTTTGGCGGGCTGTGTGGTGACTATCGCCAGCGATGACAGCATCAGAACAACTAGACTGCCTGCGTCTAGGTGCCCGTGCGTGTAGGGTCAACACCTGGTAGAGGTGCCACATGTATGCTTTTTCCTTGTTCAAGCACTTCTTACTATATGACTGACACTGGCATCTACATATCATCAAGTGAATAAAAGATAATTTAGATTATGATTAAGTTATAGTTGTCAAAAGTTTCCAATTTGGATAAATATCACTTGACGTCATGTGAATTATCAGTCAGCCTTTAAATGTATGCCCTCCTTAGCCAGCATTATCGTTTGATAAAGCTGCAAGAAGGTTTGAGGTGATCACGTGCCAAAACCACCACTATTAGAAATTTTTATGGACACACAATAGACTGCAAGAGACTATATAATATTCAAAGATTTTAATCCTTCCTTGCCACACGACAGAGCTGCTTTATGTATGTATAATGACAATAATGTATGTTAGAATGAGTTATTAAATCATGTGGTAAGGAAGGCAGCTACATGGATGAAATGTATACAGTATAAGCATGAGGAATTCTGTGTAGCCTATTGCATGATAAAGGCACTACTGGATATACTTTCCTCATATGCCAGGGGTGGCCAACTAGCCTTCTCTGAGCTACTAGAAACTGTGGCTTTTAGAACACCCACAATAGTAAAAAATGAAAAATATCCATACTGTATTATACATATTATCTTTAGTAGTATGCTTATATTATCAATATATACCAAGTAAGTCCTTGTATTTTTATTTTGTCATTTTTGTTGATTGACTTCGCTGCCAATTCTGTGCAAGTCCATTTCTGCCCTCAAACACATGAAATCCAAACACTGATCTGTTCTACTTTGTTTATCCTCAGCTGAAGAAGAGACAAACTTCAAGAAAATTGTTGATAAAGTTGTGATGGGTAGCAGAAGAGCCACTGAGTTTAAAGTTGTCAAAGAGAGGTAAGAAAGTTTGTTGTTATTACCAATATTATTTTTATTTTTGAAAATAAAATATTCGTAGTGTACCACAAGACACTCTTGTGGCTCTAGAAGTGTATCCGGGTTTGTCTGCCTCTAGTTGGCCACCACTGTCATATGCTACACTTCCTACTACCACAATGTTGTACAGTATGTGGTCAGTACTCGCCTGAAATTCATCCTTTGAATCACTTCATTAAATATGTACATTTATAGTGACATAGTTCACAGTCTATGAAGCAAGGAGAGGGACTTAAGAAAGAAGATTCACTTAGAAAAATATAGTTTTTAGCAATTCAACCAAAGCCGAAGACCTGGACTTAATAGTTCTTCAAAGTTGTATTATTTTAAAACAAATGATAGAAATAAGAGAGGAGATTCCAAAGTTGTTGATGTTATGAATTACTCTGCTTTAACGATTCCTGTGCTTCACATTAGTTCAGACTCCAACATTTAAAAACAACCAGTACCTCTATACGTCTTCCCAGACACGTTTCCTATACAGCTACATCAGCAGTGGCGTTATGCCGCTTTTACCGCTGTAACATTGGAGGTGTATTTTGGTGGAACTCTGAGATCTTTCTGTTTTACTCCAGGATAATCAGTGTAACTTGATAGTGTTTCTGTACTTCCTTTTATAGTAAACTTAGGACCATCGAGCCACAGTTGGTCAGAATTTACCTTTTCTAATTTTGGACGCCTGGATTCATGACCTCGGTAACTATACTGAATTTCTGAAATTTCACCAAATTTACCTTCTGGTTTTAAGGATGGACTGTGACGCCTGGCAATGTTTCTCTGAGTGTCAAAGCTTTTGTATTTATCGTGAAGTTCTGATATCTCTCCAAACTCACCTTCAGGTTTGAGTTTTCCACTGTGGCGTTTAGCAATATTCCTATTTGTCCCCTTTTGTCTGTACTTGTCTTTAACTTCTGTGGTCTCACTGAAGTCACCCTCAGGTTTGAGTTTATCCGTGTGGCGTTTAGCAATGTGCCGTTTGGGATCATGTGTTCTATACTTATCTTGAAGCTCTGACGTCCCACCAAAGTTGCCTTCAGGTTTGAGTTTGGCGCTGTGACGCTTAGCAATGTTTCTTTGTGTCTCTAGACTTCGATATTTATCTTGAATTTCTGTGATTTCTCCAAACTGACCTTCAGGCTTTAGGTTAGCAGAATGTTTCTTTGCAATATTTCTTTGACTGTCCAAGGGTTTATATTTGTCATGAACTTCTGAGGTTTCACCAAAGTCTCCTTCAGGAAGAAGATTACCAGAATGTTTCTTTGCTATATTTCGATGAGTTTCCAAAGCCTTGAATTTGTCATGAACCTCTGAGGTTTCACCAAAGTCCCCTTCAGGCCTGAGGTTAGCAGAATGTTTCTTTGCTATATTTCGATGAGTTTCCAAAGCCTTGAATTTGTCATGAACTTCTGAGGTTTCTCCAAATTCCCCTTCAGGCCTGAGGTTAGCAGAATGTTTCTTTGCTATATTTCGATGAGTTTCCAAAGCCTTGAATTTGTCATGAACCTCTGAGGTTTCACCAAAGTCCCCTTCAGGAAGAAGGTTACCAGAATGTTTCTTTGCTATATTTCGATGAGTTTCCAAAGCCTTGAATTTGTCATGAACCTCTGAGGTTTCACCAAAGTCCCCTTCAGGCCTGAGGTTAGCAGAATGTTTCTTTGCTATATTTCGAACCTCTGAGGTTTCACCAAAGTCCCCTTCAGGCCTGAGGTTAGCAGAATGTTTCTTTGCTATATTTCGATGAGTTTCCAAAGCCTTGAATTTGTCATGAACTTCTGAGGTTTCACCAAAGTCCCCTTCAGGAAGAAGGTTACCAGAATGTTTCTTTGCTATATTTCGATGAGTTTCCAAAGCCTTGAATTTGTCATGAACTTCTGAGGTTTCTCCAAATTCCCCTTCAGGCCTGAGGTTAGCAGAATGTTTCTTTGCTATATTTCGATGAGTTTCCAAAGCCTTGAATTTGTCATGAACTTCTGAGGTTTCTCCAAATTCCCCTTCAGGCCTGAGGTTAGCAGAATGTTTCTTTGCAATATTTCGATGAGTTTCCAAAGCCTTGAATTTGTCATGAACTTCTGAGGTTTCACCAAAGTCCCCTTCAGGAAGAAGGTTACCAGAATGTTTCTTTGCTATATTTCGATGAGTTTCCAAAGCCTTGAATTTGTCATGAACTTCTGACGTTTCACCAAAGTCCCCTTCAGGCCTGAGGTTAGCAGAATGTTTCTTTGCAATATTTCGATGAGTTTCCAAAGCCTTGAATTTGTCATGAACTTCTGAGGTTTCACCAAAGTCCCCTTCAGGAAGAAGGTTACCAGAATGTTTCTTTGCTATATTTCGATGAGTTTCCATAGCCTTGAATTTGTCATGAACTTCTGACGTTTCACCAAAGTCCCCTTCTGGCCTGAGGTTAGCAGAATGTTTCTTTGCTATATTTCGATGAGTTTCCATAGCCTTGAATTTGTCATGAACTTCTGACGTTTCACCAAAGTCCCCTTCAGGCCTGAGGTTAGCAGAATGTTTCTTTGCTATATTTCGATGAGTTTCCAAAGTCTTGAATTTGTCATGAACTTCTGAGGTTTCACCAAAGTCCCCTTCAGGAAGAAGGTTACCAGAATGTTTCTTTGCTATATTTCGATGAGTTTCCATAGCCTTGAATTTGTCATGAACTTCTGACGTTTCACCAAAGTCCCCTTCTGGCCTGAGGTTAGCAGAATGTTTCTTTGCTATATTTCGATGAGTTTCCATAGCCTTGAATTTGTCATGAACTTCTGACGTTTCACCAAAGTCCCCTTCAGGCCTGAGGTTAGCAGAATGTTTCTTTGCTATATTTCGATGAGTTTCCAAAGTCTTGAATTTGTCATGAACTTCTGAGGTTTCACCAAAGTCCCCTTCAGGAAGAAGGTTACCAGAATGTTTCTTTGCTATATTTCGATGAGTTTCCATAGCCTTGAATTTGTCATGAACTTCTGAGGTTTCACCAAAGTCCCCTTCTGGCCTGAGGTTAGCAGAATGTTTCTTTGCTATATTTCGATGAGTTTCCAAAGCCTTGAATTTGTCATGAACCTCTGAGGTTTCACCAAAGTCCCCTTCAGGAAGAAGGTTACCAGAATGTTTCTTTGCTATATTTCGATGAGTTTCCAAAGCCTTGAATTTGTCATGAACTTCTGAGGTTTCACCAAAGTCCCCTTCAGGCCTGAGGTTAGCAGAATGTTTCTTTGCTATATTTCGATGAGTTTCCAAAGCCTTGAATTTGTCATGAACTTCTGAAGTTTCACCAAAGTCCCCTTCAGGCCTTAGGTTACCAGAGTGTTTCTTTGCAATATTTCGATGAGTTTCCAAAGTCTTGAATTTGTCATGAACTTCTGAGGTTTCACCAAAGTCCCCTTCAGGCCTGAGGTTAGCAGAATGTTTCTTTGCTATATTTCGATGAGTTTCCAAAGCCTTGAATTTGTCATGAACTTCTGAAGTTTCACCAAAGTCCCCTTCAGGCCTTAGGTTACCAGAGTGTTTCTTTGCAATATTTCGATGAGTTTCCAAAGTCTTGAATTTGTCATGAACTTCTGAGGTTTCACCAAAGTCCCCTTCAGGCCTGAGGTTACCAGAATGTTTCTTTGCAATATTTCGATGAGTTTCCAAAGCCTTGAATTTGTCATGAACCTCTGAGGTTTCACCAAACTGGCCCTCGGGTTTCAGGGTGGCTCCATGCTTTGGTGCAATTAGTCTTTGTCTCTCTAATTGCCGGTACTTGTCTTTAATTTCGGACATCTCCCCAAATTGTCCCTCTGGTTGGATGTTTGACTTATGTTTAGGGGCAATGTTACGTTGAGGTTTTACTTCGCGATATTTGTCATGAACTTCAGTTATATCATTGAATTCCCCTTCAGGATGAAGGTTTGAGCCCATCTTCTTTACTGTTGGCCTCTTGGTTTGGAACTCACGGTATTTATCCCGAGCTTCGGAAGGTTCGCCGAACGTCCCCGATGCCTTAAGATTTGATTTCTGCCGCCAGATGACAGGTCTCTCGGCGGCAACTTCACGAAACTTGTCCTTAGCTTCACTCTTTTCTCCAAAGGTCCCAACAGGCTTGAGGTTGTCGGGGAGCCGGTAGGAGTGGCGCTGGTGGCCTTCCAAGTCGTGGAACATTGAACCGTACTCTGAGCTGCTTCCAAAGTTCCCTTTACTTTTTAAACTTGTACCTACTCTTCTTCTCTCGGGTCTGGAAGGGTCAGTGGGCTGATACTTTTCTTGAATTTCAGTGATTTCTGCAAACTTTCCAGTACTCTTGAGGTTATCATACATTTTATTCACCCGTGATCTCTGAGGATGGTGACTCTGGAACTTGTCCTGGATCTCAGACTTCTCACCAAACTCTCCTTGCTGGCGGAGGTTATCCGTGGTCTTATTTAGAGGAGGACGTTTGGCGTTCTGGTTCCTATATTTATCTTTATTCTCTGAAAGTTCACCAAAGTTACCTTGTTGACGTAAGGTATCATTATTCTTCTTCAGCTCAGGCCTCCTTACATTCTGTTTCTGAAATTTATCTTTTACTTCTGATATATCTCCAAACTTACCTTCCTGCTGAAGATTATCCCTTTTCTTTTTGGCAGTACGTCTCTGGACACCCTTTTCAATGAACTGCTTCTCGTATTCTGTATCTTTGACAAAATTTCCCTGTGTTGTGAGATTTGCTCCTTGTTTCTGAATTACTGGACGCTGTGTGTCGAACTTACAATGTTTGTCGTGAGTCTCGGTAGTCTCACCAAAATCTCCTTCCTGACGTAGATTATCATTTTGTTTTATCTCCCGAGATCTTTGTGCACCTTTTTCATCAAACTGTTTATTGTATTCTGTTTCACTAATAAAGTTGCCCTCTGTTGCTAGATAGGCTCCCTCATGATATACCACTGGACGCTGGGTATCAAACTTGTGGTATTTATCATGATTTTCGGTTATTTCGCCAAAACTTCCTTCTTGCCTCAAATTGTCACTTTTTTTATTTGAAATACGCTTCTCAGAACCTTTTTGGTGGTATTGCTTAGTGTACTCTGTATCCTTAGTGAATTCTCCTTCAGTTAACAGATGGGTTCCCTGTGTCTGTATAACAGGTCGTTGGGTGTCAAACTTGTGGTGTTTGTCGTGTGTTTCTGTTACTTCACCAAAGTCTCCTTCCTGCTTCAAGTTGTCGCTGTTCTTCTTAGCAGTTCTTTTATCAGAACCTTTCTGGTGGAACTGTTTATTATACTCTGTATCTTTCTCAAAATTTCCTTCTGTTCCTAAATGGTCTCCATGCTTCTTTACTACAGGTCGTTGGGTGTCAAACTTGTGGTGTTTATCGTGTGTTTCTGTTACTTCGCCAAAATCTCCTTCTTGTTGCAGATTGTCATTATGTTTGGCCCCTTTTGTTTTTTGGGCTTTTTTTTTTGCAAATTCTTTTTCGTATTCAGTGTCCTTAGAGAAGTTACCTTCTGTACGGAGGTGAGCGCCCTGACGATAAACCACTGGTCGTTGGGTGTCAAACTTGTGGTGTTTATCGTGTGTCTCTGTTACTTCGCCAAAATCTCCTTCTTGTTGCAGATTGTCATTATGTTTGGCCCCTTTTGTTTTTTGGGAGTTTTTTTTTGCAAATTCTTTTTCGTATTCAGTGTCCTTAGAGAAGTTACCTTCTGTACGGAGGTGAGCGCCCTGACGATAAACCACAGGTCGTTGGGTGTCAAACTTGTGGTGTTTGTCGTGTGTCTCTGTTACTTCGCCAAAGTCTCCTTCTTGTTGCAGATTGTCATTATGTTTGGCCCCTTTTGTTTTTTGGGAGTTTTTTTTTGCAAATTCTTTTTCGTATTCAGTGTCCTTAGAGAAGTTACCTTCTGTACGGAGGTGAGCGCCCTGACGATAAACCACAGGTCGTTGGGTGTCAAACTTGTGGTGTTTGTCGTGTGTTTCTGTTACTTCGCCAAAGTCTCCTTCCTGCTTCAAGTTGTCGCTATTCTTCTTAGCAGTTCTTTTATCAGAACCTTTCTGGTGGAACTGTTTATTATACTCTGTATCTTTCTCAAAATTTCCTTCTGTTCCTAAATGGTCTCCATGTTTCTTTACTACAGGTCGTTGGGTGTCAAACTTGTGGTGTTTATCGTGTGTCTCTGTTACTTCGCCAAAGTCTCCTTCTTGTTGCAGATTGTCATTATGTTTGGCCCCTTTTGTTTTTTGGGAGTTTTTTTTTGCAAATTCTTTTTCGTATTCAGTGTCTTTAGAGAAGTTACCTTCTGTACGGAGGTGAGCGCCCTGACGATAAACCACAGGTCGTTGGGTGTCAAACTTGTGGTGTTTGTCGTGTGTCTCTGTTACTTCGCCAAAGTCTCCTTCTTGTTGCAGGCTATCGATGTGTTTGGCCCCTTTTGTTTTTTGGGCGTTTTTTATTGCAAATTCTTTTTCGTATTCAGTGTCCTTAGAGAAGTTACCTTCTGTACGGAGGTGAGCGCCCTGACGATAAACCACTGGTCGTTGGGTGTCAAACTTGTGGTGTTTGTCGTGTGTTTCTGTTACTTCGCCAAAGTCTCCTTCTTGTTGCAGATTGTCATTATGTTTGGCCCCTTTTGTTTTTTGGGAGTTTTTTTTTGCAAATTGTTTTTCGTATTCAGTGTCTTTAGAGAAGTTACCTTCTGTACGGAGGTGAGCGCCCTGACGATAAACCACAGGTCGTTGGGTGTCAAACTTGTGGTGTTTGTCGTGTGTTTCTGTTACTTCGCCAAAGTCTCCTTCCTGCTTCAAGTTGTCGCTGTTCTTCTTAGCAGTTCTTTTATCAGAACCTTTCTGGTGGAACTGTTTATTATACTCTGTATCTTTCTCAAAATTTCCTTCTGTTCCTAAATGGTCTCCATGCTTCTTTACTACAGGTCGTTGGGTGTCAAACTTGTGGTGTTTATCGTGTGTCTCTGTTACTTCGCCAAAGTCTCCTTCTTGTTGCAGATTGTCATTATGTTTGGCCCCTTTTGTTTTTTGGGAGTTTTTTTTTGCAAATTCTTTTTCGTATTCAGTGTCTTTAGAGAAGTTACCTTCTGTACGGAGGTGAGCGCCCTGACGATAAACCACTGGTCGTTGGGTGTCAAACTTGTGGTGTTGGTCGTGTGTTTCTGTTACTTCGCCAAAGTCTCCTTCCTGCTTCAAGTTGTCAGTATTCCTCTTGGCAGAACGTTTATAAGAATCTTTTTTGTAGAACTGCTTGTAGTACTCTGTGTCGTTGGCAAGGTTACCTTCAGTGGTAAGATTGGCTCCCTGTCGCTGCACCACGGGTCGTTGGGACTCAAATTGACGATGTTTGTCTTGAGTTTCTGTGACCTCTCCAAACTCACCCTCCTGTTGAAGATTATCTCTTGCCCTGTTTAGTTTACCGGGTTTTTCTGAACCTTTCTTGTAATATTGTGTGTGGTATTCAGTGTTTTCCTCAAAGTTTCCCTGAGTGCTGAGGTTTGTCCCTTGCTTCTTTACGACAGGACGCTGGGAGTCAAACTGGCGGTGCTTGTCGTGAGTTTCTGTTAGTTCACCAAACTCTCCTTCAGGAGCGAGGTTGGTGCCGTGTTTGTATACGACTGGGCGGGAGGTTTCGTAAGTCTGGTACTTTTCCTTATGCTCGGTTTTCCCGTCAATGGCACCTCCTGCACCAAGGTTGTCCTTCTTACGGTTAGCCTGAAATAGTTCAGAAACATGACACAAACTTCTTATCATAAAAATACCTTAACATTAAGTACTATTGTATTATTACTGTTTCCATTAGGGTCCTTGCTAATTGGGGATATTTGTAAATTAATGATAATTTCTATATATTTATCGACATATCACATGCGATGAAAAAAGATTCACAAATTCTTAATAATGCCAGAAATTACTAATAATGGCAGTGGGTCTTGAGTTAAGCCGTTACAACAGATTGAAGGACAGATGTAGGCGGTCAGCTGTCGAGATACAGTACCAGTGACATCAAAGATTTAATGTCAACAAACTCTTTCTGATAGTGGTAATTAGACAACTCCTAACTGAAATTTTTTAAAAGAGCATTTAAAAGTGAATTACTATACTGGTGAAAGATAAAATTTGGTCATAAAACAATAACAGCGTAGTTCTGAATAACCTGTATTTTCTATCATAGCCCTTGAACCAATCTGAGGTCTGGGTTGACAGTTGTATCCTTGAACTAACCTGAGCTTTGTGTTGGCTGTCGTAGGCCCTGTAGGCGGACTTGAGTTCAGATGTTCCACCAAACTCTCCCTCTGGCTTAAGGTTAGACCCGTGCTTGTAGATGATAGGTCGGTCGTATGTGTAGGCGGGACTATAGTCTATGTACCCACCGGGAGAATCGTACGGCTGCTCAGTTGTCTCGTAGTTCTCGTCGTATATTTGATCGTTGGGGTCGTACGTCGGATCGTTGGGGTCGTACGTCGGATCGTTGGGGTCGTACGTCGGATCGTTGGGGTCGTACGTCGGATCGTTGGGGTCGTACGTCGGATCGTTGGGGTCGTATGTCGGATCGTTGGGATCGTATGTTTGGTTATTAGGGTAGTTGTCCTGGTTGCTGGTGTCGAAACCCGGGTCGTTGGAGTCAAAACCCAAGTCGTCCGGGCCGTAGCCCTGGTCGTTTGGGTCTTGGCCCTCGTAGTACTGGCCGTAGGTGTTGTAGTCGGGATCGTTGTAGGGATCCTGGCCACTTGCCTCCCTGTTGACAGAGATTGACACGAGTCTCTTGGTTGGTTGAGGAACATTAATGAAAATATATAGAGGGAAAGAAGAGATAAAAACAAGGAAGTAAAATATTAAAAGAATAAGATAAAAAGTGGATGGATGTAAAGAAATAGAGAGAAGGTAAAGATAGAATAATGGGGGAATTAAATGAACAGGGGATAAAATCGACAAGAAAAAAATACAGAAAAGGGAGACATAGGATAAACAAAGGGGATAAAGAGATGGAGAGAGTAAGAGAAAAACGAAACAAACAACACCATAAATAATGATAAAGCCGTATATAGGTCACCGTGAGTCAGAAAACACTGCGACTCCCTAATGCTACTTGCTGGGGTTAGATTAGGTTGAGATAAGTTAAGTAAGGTGAATTAGGTTATCTTAACTTGATTTTAGGGTAATTAATCATGAGGTGAAATAATCTGGGTAACTAATCTTAATGCGATCTGATTTTTGCATTTGTGTTTTTACGTAATTTTTAACTAATGGTGATCCTCCCCCTAAAAAAATCAATATTACTTACGGGTAGTAGGAATAAGTTGGGTCCTGTTGCTGGGAGGTGTCGTATGGGTAGTTGTAGTTGAGGTCGGTGTAGGGGAGGGTGTTGACCGCCGGTTGATAGGCGTTAGTCGTTCCGTCACCGTAGCGGCTGTTGAAAGAAAACCTCGTTATTTAGCTGTCCAAGTAAACGTGAAGTAACGAACCGACAGAGATGCATAAATAACTTGTACATAGACAATATACACCGCCTGCCTCTCCTCTGCCATACTGTGAAGAAAATAGGAGTCAAATACGAATCTTTATGTGATTCCTATTTTTTTTTTTTGTATGGTTCAGTTTGCCACATACACTTTTAAAACACATAACTTAAGTACAGTAGATGGCAGTAAATCATAGTACCTACCACTGATCCAGAATACTATATCTATCTATCAGACACCACTCTAGTACCCACCTGAAGGAGTCAACATCAGGGTTATATAGAATAGCCGCCATCGTCGCCATCTCACTGTGTATGTCACTCCGAGATGACCACAGATGACACACAGATTCTACGGTAGGTGATGCAGCGGCCTAGGTACACCTTATAAGCCAGTGAGGGACAGATCGTCATATATTCTCCTCGTTCATGATTTAAAATCCTGTTATCTCTTCTTACATAACATAACTCCACCCAGCGTGTTTTGGATTCGCTGTATGGTCCTGATGAGTTACTGTTTGAGTGAGTCCTCCTCGTCACTCTTACGGAGGAGGTGCGGATGTAGTGAGTTTGTTGTAGTATATCTTTCATGGACGAAAGAATAAAATAGCCACTGTTATTTTAAGATATTTTACGGAACTAATGTCAATATCTACGCTGGTGCTATTGTCAGTATCTTCATTGACATAGACACACACTTTTGGTTAGGTAAGGTGTGCTACTGATCGACCATCACACATAATACAACTCGATGTTATAATTCATTCCTGTATTCCAATAACTAAACGTTATTGTTAGTTTAGTAAATATACCAGTCCTGAACTGTTGAAAATTAACAGTATCTTTCTCACAGCTCTAAATCACTTCACTGCTGATAAGGGGTTACTGGTGGCTGTAAGTATCAAGGTGGGGGGCACTCCTTGACCAACAGGTGACGATCGCTAAGCTACGTCATTTGTGTACAGAATATATAGGTCGTTACTGAGGGACCTTGACACAGCGAGGCGGGAGTAGAAAGTATATTGATCCATTTCCAACAGCTTAGTCTGAGAACGATGTCTCTTACCGTTTTTGTATGGTAATATATGTACAGTGGAACCTCTATTTAACGGACTACATGGAGAAAAAAGTCCGTTATATCAAGGGCCCGTTAGATGTGAAGCTGCCATCTATTGAACGATATAGAGATGAAAGTCCGTTATATCGAGGGACAGTTAGATGTGAAACCTCCCTCTAACGGATTATAGGGAGAGAGAAGTCCGTTATATGGAGGTTTCACTTATATGGTGATAAAATAGTTAAGTCTATAATTTGAAATCCATGAGCAACACAACTAATCTCGATTCTTTTTATTTATCTTTCAATTCACACACACACACACACACACACACACACACACACACACACACACACACACACACACACACTTATACGCCGCCTTCCACACCTTTTCAATAATCAATGACCCACGGCGGAGTGTAGTGGCCAGATGCTGCGTATAAGCACGGGTGTTTACTGTACGCTATCCAGTATTCATTCCCAAGTGACCTACATAGTGGTTGTGTACCCTGCTCAGTCACGCTCTGCACGTTGACGCTCTCGCAATGAGGAACTTACCTGAGTCATCCTGGTGTTGATTATGTTGCATAATGAGAAAACTTATTACGGCAGTCTGTGTTTAAGTTAGGTTAGTTTTCATTGTCACACACACACACACACACACACACACACACACAGTACTCCCTCCTAATAATGTTGTTTGGGGGGGGTGGATAATGTAGTGATGATTGGCAAGTAATTTATTCTTGCAATTTCTGGGTGACAGAGTAGTTACCTCACCTGACAGGTTACTTCCCGCAGTGACTACCTGTCTCGCCCACTGTTGATGAGGTAATTACTTCTGTTTACCTGTAACATTACCTGAGATGACTGACAACCTCTTATACGTGTTGGTTTATG